>NW_012101595.1:263087-272082 GCF_000951045.1 Mandrillus leucophaeus
ATCAAAATTACAAAAAAATGGGAATGATCTAATCACACTAATGAAGATGCATACAGTATAACATTGGATTATAGAGGAAGACCAAAAATACTAACTTCAGAAAATTTTACATGAAATACAAAGACACAAAAATTAAAAGTTAAAGGATGTTAAAAAAAACAAAGACCTACCATCAAAACACTTCTTAAAAAGAAGCCACAGTGACTATGAATATCAGAAACAGGGCAAAAATGTCAACTTTCTTTCATTTTTATTCATCATTTTACATGAGATACTAGATAGTGCAAAAAAAGCCAGATAAGTAATTTAAAACAGAGGCATTTTAACATCTTCTTTTTTGCAAAATTATGTACCAATAAATAATGAAGAAATATGCAAAAATGCACTAGAATTCATGTCTTTTCCTAGCCTGGTTGTAGGCTAACTGAGAAACATATTTCTATACATCAGTCATAAAGAATTGAAAAATGGAATTTTATAACAGCAAAACAGATGGCAAAAGAACTCAGAATAGTAAAAAAAAAAAAAAAAAAAAAAAAAAAATTATAAAAGATGCACATAATTTGAAGGCCTCAATTACCTGCCTTTAAAAACCATTTAGTAAACAGTATGTGTTATTGTGACCATAAGAACAAATGTAGTTTCATTGAGCCAGAGGGAAGAGAAGTAGATTCACACATATGAGATCAATTGGGTTTGGATAAAATACACAGCATTTCAAAGGGGGAAAAGAGAATCTTTTTAGCAAATGCCCCTGATATATCTGGAAATCCATTACAACAGGAAATCCCTATGCCTTTTGTTCAATTTTGCTGTGAATATAGAAGTTTTCTAAAAAATAAAGTATTGAAAAGGAAAAAAGAGAGAATGTACATTCTTCCACCATGTGTGGATATTAATACATGACAGATGATAGATCTAAATATAAAATTAAATATCTAAATTTGCTTTTAAGTTTAATTTGATATTTAGGTAAACTTCTAGAAATAAGCATTAGTAAAAATATTTATGATCATTAGTTAAGCAATAATGTACTGGATATGTTATACAAGCATAAATCATAAAATAATTTAGAAAGATGGCTGTACATCAAAAATATCATTATAACACAATTCAAAAATTTTAAAAATAAAATGTTTCACATGGAAGTAAATATTTGCAACCATATACTTTAATAAAGTAATTTAATCCAGATTATATAAATAGCTTTTACAGATCAAAAATGAGCCCACAATCCGATAAAATTAATGTACAATAGTTGTAAACAAGCATTTCACTGAAGAAGATACACACATTGCAAAGAAACATATGAAATGATAGTCAACATAATTTTCATCAGGGAAATGAAAATCAAAATCATAATGAAAAATTACTACAAATTCTGCATAATGATTACCATTAAAAAGACTGACAGTACCAAGATTTGTAGAATAAGTGGAATAGCTGGAACTCCCATTGTTGCTAATGGGAATATGACATGATGCAGCTATTTTTGAAAACCAGTTGGAAGTTTCTTATATAGTTGAAAATCCACTTACCATGTTCTTCACCAATTCCACTCCTAGGTGTTTATTCAAGAGAAATAAAAACATGGGTCTACACCAAGACTTATTCACAGATTGATTCATAATATTTTCTGTTTCCAAACATGATACAATCCACATCTTCATCAATAGGAGAATGCATAAGATCAATTGTGTTGTAACCTTAAAATCAAAGATTATTTAGCAATAAAAAATAATGATGGACGCAATAAGTCATGAACCTCAAAATCACCTCCAAATCATCATGAAAAGGGAAAAGACCAGGAACCAAAGACATATGACATATGACAATTATTATGTCAGACTTTAGAAGTGGAAAATAATGGAGACAGAAATCACACCAGTGGTTGTCAGGGGAAGGCACTGGGGAGAAAAATGACACAAAATGGCCATTGTGACTTTGAAGTTTGGTGGAAACACGCTGTACCATGAATTTGGTGCTAGTTACGTGAATGTGTACATTTGCCAAACTTGTCATAATGTGCAACTAAAATTGGTGAAGTTTATTGTTATGTTAACTGTACTACAATAAAGCTATTTTTTAATATTTTAACTTTTCTTTAGGTGCAGGGATATATGTGCAGGTTTCTTATGTAGGGAAACTTGTGACTTGGGGCTTTGGTGTACAGATTATTTTATCACTCAGGTTCTAAACATAGTATCATTTTTTTTTTTTTTTTCCTGAACCTGTCGCTCCTCCCAACCTTCTCCCACAACTAGGCCCCAGCGTCTGTTGTTCTCCACTTTCTGTTCATGGGGTTTTATTATTTATCTACCACTTATAAGCGAGAACATGCAGTATTTGTTTTTCTGTTCCTGCATTAGTCTGCTAAGGATAACAGCCTACAGTTCCATCCACGTTCCTGCAACAGATATGATCTCATTCTTTTTCATAACTGCATAGTATATAATGGTGTATATATATCACATTTTCTTTATCCGGTCTACTGTCGGTGGGCATTTTGGTTGATTCTATGTTTTTGCTTTTGTGAATAATGTTGCAGTGAACATATGTGTACATATGACTTTATGGTAGAATGATTTAAATTTCTTTAAGCATATACCTAGTAGTGGGACTACTGGGTCAAATGGTACATAGAAACTGCACAATATATGTTAGCTACTGTAAAATAGTCTATGCTTGCATTGTCACACTATTTTTAATTCTAGAGGAGAAAAGTATTATAGGTTTTAATGGAGTAAAATATTATTATTAACTATTGGCAAAATATTTAGAAATAACTATCCATTGTACATGAGTATCCATTGTACATAACTATCCATTGTACATGAGTAGAATATGAATTAATGAATGTATTAAGAAAACTGCACATTTGAAGAGAAAATGGGAAGAATTATTTTTCGACCCAAAGCAATAATACACAAGTCACCCTATATTCAAGTCAAACAATCAAATACTTACAAATATAAATATGAGATAAAATGTACTATACTGCACAAAAGAAATTATGAATATAAAATAGAAAAATATGAAATTTTATATAGTTGCAGATATTGCAGAACTTTAAGAAATTTACAGAAAAATTTTCTGAGATTGAAAATAATTATAAGTATGTAATAGAAAATAAACTGACTGAAGAATTAGAGGAAAAAAAGGAAAAAGAAAAGAAAAACCTGATTGAAAGACATGTTAGGAGTTCAAGATATTAACGTGAGTCCAATGAGGTGGGTGAGACTTGGGAGCAAGATAGTAGACTTATAAATAGAAGCCTTTGATATTTGGTGTAAGATAAAAATATATGCATAAAATGTATGTGTGTGTGTGTGAGATGGGTTTTTAACCTAAAGTGTTTTTCAATAAACTAAGTATTTCTTATTTTATAATGCATTTGATAGATAATTACAACACATGTAATTATGTTTTTATTTTCTTTCTCATATCCATCAGTGACCAGCATAGCTTGAATGAATGAAAATTTCTATCTTGCCTCATTCACTGTAATCATTTAGCCCAATGGAAACTTCTGCCTGTTTCCACATACATATGTATCCTCAAAGCTGAATTCTTAAAATTATATTCTTGTATAGACACCAGGTCCCACTACTAAGCCAAGGAAACTTACTTGCATTTACAGCAAATCATCTTATTTCCATGAAGTTTTAATGTATGTGCATATTTTGCTTTGTTTTTTACTGTGTTTTAACTGGAAGTCTCTAAATGAGTTGATAATTGCTTTTTGAACATTTATAAAGTTCATTTGAAATATGTATATTACACTGAAGAGATACAAAAAACACTTGAAGTTTAATCAAACATAAATTTACATATAAATTTGAATATAAAATTATATAATATTTAATTATCAGTTTCCAAGACCACAGAATAAGTAAACAATACAGCATTCATCAATAGAAGAGCATATACACACTAAAGAAGTACCAAGAATCATCTTTTTTAACACCTTTCTTCTATACCCTCTTTAGTGAGGTTATTTCATATATTTTTAGAGCAGATTGTTTAATCATTCTTTTTTAATTGACACATAATAATTGTGCATATTTATGGAATGCAATGTGCTCTTTTGATACATGCATACTTTATTTAATAATCATATAAAAGTAATGTCAAAATAATATCACATTCTTCTACCATACGTAGATAGTAATACATGACAGATAATAGATCTAAACATAAAATTCAAATTAAAGCTAAAAGTAAAGTTCAAGAAATAAGCATTAGTAAAATCTGTACATCACTTCAAACATTTATCTTTTTTTTTGTGGTGAGAACATACAAAATTCTTTCTTGTAGCAATATTGAGATACAAATACCTTATCGTTGAATGTAGCCAACCCACTGTGCAGTAGTACACCAGAAATTATTCTTCCTTTAGAACAGTAATTTTTACTCATTGACCATCTTCTCCCATTTTCCCCTTCCCATTACTCTTCCCAGTCTCTGGTAAATTCTTAATTACTTCTATGACACCAATTTTTTTAGATTCTACATACCAGTAGGAACATGCAGTATATTTGTTGTCTTTCAGTGTCTGGCTTATTTCACTTAATATAATGACTTCCAGATTCGTCCATGATGTTGCAAATGACAGGGTATCATTCTTTTTTATAGCTGAATAATATTCCATTTCGTATGTGTACCACATTTTCTATACCCATTCATTAACAATGATGGGCACTTAAGTTGATTCCAAATCTTGGCTACTGTGTATAGTGCTGCAATAAACATGAGAGTGCACATAGCTCTTTGACATGCTAATTTCCCTTCCTTTGAATATATATAACCAGTAGTGGGATTGATGGTAATTCTATTTTGTAATTGATCACGGAACCTCCTTATTATTCCCACGATGGCTGCAGTAATTTCTATTCCCAAGAACATTGCATGTCCTCTTTTCTTGATATGGTCACCAACACTTGTTATCGTTTTTCTTTTTGAAAGTAGCCATTCTAACTGGAGTGAGATAATTTCTCATTTTGGCTTTGATGTTCCTGATAATGATCTTACTAGTTTCCTGATAATTGGTGATATTAAGCATTTTTTCATATACCTGTTGGCTGTTTGTATGTTTTATTTTGATAAATGTCTATTCGGATCTTTTTTCAATATTTTAGTCAGATTATTTGTGTGTGTGTTTTATTATTCAGCTGTTTGATTTCCTTATATAATCCGATTATTAATCCTTTGTCAGTGTATAGTTGGCAAATATTTTGTCCAACTCTACAGGTTTTCTTGTCACTCTTTTGACTTTTAATTTTGCTGTGCAGAATCTGTTTATTTTGATGTAATCTCATTTGCCTATTTTTGCTTACATTGCCTGAACTTTTTTTTTTTTCTTTTTTTCCAAGAAATAGGATTTCTCTCTGTTGTCCAGGCTGGAGTGCAGTGGTGCAATCGTAGCTCACTGCAGCATTGAGCAGTGAGCTATGTCCTGGATTTTTACACTCCTCTTTATCCTGCCATCCTGGGTTTCTTGCTCCACAGTGTCTTCCTCACTCCTTTACTACACTTCAGCACTCTTCTTCAGATACACGAATCAAATTTTAGTTGTCTGTCTTAGTTTGTTCTCACAATGTTGTAAATAAATACCTGAGACTGGATAATTTATACATTTGTAAAGAAAAGTTTAATTGGCCCACAGTTCTGCAGGCTGTACTGGAAGCATGGCTAGGGAGGCCTCAGGAAAGTTACAGCCTCCTGAGTAGCTAGGACTGCAGGCATGCACCACCATGTCTGGCTTGTCTGTGCTTTTAAGGTCTTATCCAGAAAATATTTGCCCAGACAAATGTCATGAAACATTTAACCTTTTTTTTTTCCAGTAGTTTCACAGATTTATAATTTACACTGGAGTTTTTAATCAACTTTGGGTTGATTTTTATTCATAGTAAAATATAAGGATCCAGTTTTATACTTCTACAGGTTTATATTCAATATTCTCAGCTCCATTATTTGAAGATGCTGTCAATTCTCCAATGTGTTTTCTTGGCATCTTTGTTAAAAATCAGTTGACTGTAAATACATGAATTTATTTCTGGGTTACATATTCTCTTCCATTGTTCTGTATGTCTATTTTTATACAAATACCAAGGTTAGTAAAGCTCTGTAGTATATTTTAAAGTCAGATAATGTGGTGTCTACAGCTTTTTTTTTTTCCTCAGAATTGCTTTGACTATTTTGGTTCTTTTGTGGCTCAACACAAATTTCAGAATTTTTTTTCTATTTTTGTGAAGAATATTACCAGCATTTTGAAATGAATTGTCGAATTGTATTGAATCTGTAGATCACTTTGGGTATTATATGACTTCTTCCAATAAATAAACATGGAATACCTTTTTATTTCCTTTTGTCATGTTTAATTTCTTTTATTAATGCTATATAGTTTTCAATGTAGAGATCTTTCTCTAACTTAGTTAATTTATTCCTTGTTATTTTCTTAATATTTTTTGTAGCTATTGTAAAGGGAATTATTTTCTCAATTTCTTTTTTGAATAATTCAAAATTATTGTATGTAAATGCTACTAATTCTTATATGTTGATTTTGTATCCTGAAACTTTACTAAACTCACTAATTAGTTCTCACAGTTTTTTGGTGGGGTCCTTAGAGTTTTCTATGTAAAAAATCATGCAGCAGCAAACAGAGGTAATTGCAATTTCTCCTTTCAAATTTGGATGTCTTTAGTTTTTCCTCTTGATTAATGGTTCTGGCCAGGATTTTTAGTACTATGTGGCACAGAAGTGGTCAAGATGGTCTTCCTTGTTTTCTTCTAGATCTTAAAGAAAAAGTTTTCCACTTCTCCTTGTTTAGTATAATGTTAACTGTGGGTTTGTCATATATGGCCTTTACTGTGTTGAGATACATATCTTCCATATCTAATTTGTTGAGTGGTTTCTTTATCATGAAGAGATGTTGAATTTTGTCAAATGCTTTTTCTGTATCCATTGAAACAACCACGTTTTCTATCCTTTTATCTGTTAGTTATGTATTATGTTTATTCATTTGATTATATAGAACATTCTTGAATACATAGGATAAATCACATTTGCTCATAGAGAATCATCATTTTAATGTGCTGTTAAATTTGGGTTGCTAATATTTTGTTGAGGATCTTTCCACCTATGTTCATCAGAGATATTGTCCTGTAGTATTCTATACTATAGTATTCTATTCCTTTGTTTTTGTTCTGTCCTTTTCTAGTTTGGGTATCAGGTTAATGCTGGCCTTGTAAAGTATGTTAGGAAATATTTCCTCTGTTCAATCTTTTGGAATAATTTGAGAATAATTGATATTGGTTCTCTAAATGTTTTTGGTAAAATTAAACAGTAAACCCCTAGGGTCCTGGATTTTCACACTCCTCTCTATCCTGCCATCCTGGGTTTCTTGATCCATAGTGTCTTCCTCCCTCCTTTACTGCACTTCAGCACGCTTCTTCAGATATGCTAATCAAATTTTAGTTGTCTATTTTAGTTTGTTCTCACAATGTTACAAAGAAATACCAGAGACTGGGTAATTTATAAAGAAAAGAAGTTTAATTGGTCCATGGTTCTGCAGGCTGTACTGGAAGCATGGCTGGTGAGGCCTCAGGAAAGTTACAATCGTGGTAGAAGGAGAAGGGGAAGCAGGCACGTCTTACATGGCTGGCGGAGGGGGAAGAGAGAGAAGAAGGAGGTGCTACACACTTTTAAATAACCAGATCTCATGAGAACTCACTCACTATAAGGAGAACAGCAAGGGTGAAATCCACCCTTGTGATCCAATCACCCCGCAACAAGCCCTTCCTCCAACAGTAGGGATTACAATTTGACATGAGATTTGGGCAGGGACACAAATCCAAACCATGTCACTCCTCCCATCGCCCCTCCCAAATCTCATGTTCTTCTCACAGTGCAAAATACAATAATTCCTTCTCAACAGTCCCCCAAGTCTTAAGTCATTTCAGCATTCACTCAAAAGTCTACAGTCCAAAGTCTCACATGAGACGACAAGTCCCTTTTGCCTGGAAGCCTGTTTTTTATTTTTTTTAAAAAGAAGTTTAGAAGTATTTATCCAATGCTTGTACCCCCATTGTATTACTTCCAAGCTGCAATGGGGGTATAAGCACTGGGTAAATACTTCTGTTCTAAAAGGGATAAATTGGCCCAAAGTAAGGTGCTACAGGCCCCATGCAAGTCCGAAACCCAGCAGGGCAGTTATTAAATCTTAAAGCTCTGAAATTTTCTTCTTTGACACCATCTCTCACATTCAGGACCCACTGATGGAAGGAGTGGGCTCCCAAGGCCTTAGGCAGCTCTGCGTCTGTGGCTCTGCAGGGCTCAGCCCCCACGGCTGCTCTCAAGGGCTGGTGTTGATTGCCTGCAGCTTTTACAAGCAACATTCTGCAAGCTGTTCGTGTATCTACCATTCTGGGGTCTGGAGGATGGAAGTCCTCTTCTCACAGTGCCCCAGTGTGGACTGTGTGTGGGGACTTCAACCCCACATTTCCCCTCCACATTGACAATTTATTATTGCATTGGCTTAAAAATTAATTAGTTAGAAATAACAGTATAAAGTTATTTCAAGATATATCTTAAGAATCTAACATAACTTTGAAATGTTAACTGAGTTCTATATCTAAAAAAGGATATTACACACTGTTTTGAGTTAAATTTTGTCTCCTCAAAATGATAAATTTAAGTCCTACCCCTGAAATTTGAATAAACATCTATCTTTTATTTAGATCTGAGTTTTCAAAATGAAACAAAACCATTGCATATTCCACAGTAGAGAAATCAAAAGAAATCATAAAGAAATGACTCCAGGCCGGACGCGGTGGCTCAAGCCTGTAATCCCAGCACTTTGGGAGGCTGAGACGGGCGGATCACGAGGTCAGGAGATTGAGACCATCCTGGCTAACCAGGTGAAACACTGTCTCTACTAAAAAAATACAAAAAACTAGTCGGGTGAGGTGGCGGGCGCCTGTAGTCCCAGCTACTC
>NW_012101595.1:272917-275603 GCF_000951045.1 Mandrillus leucophaeus
TTAGCCACGATGGTCTCGATCTCCTGACCTCGTGATCCGCCCGTCTCGGCCTCCCAAAGTGCTGGGATTACAGGCTTGAGCCACCGCGCCCGGCCAGCCTTTGTATTTTCATAGTGGAATTGATTTAGTAAATAGCCAGAACCGATATAGTAACTGTATTAGTCCGTTTTCATGCTGCTGATGAAGACATACCTGCAATTGGGAAGAAAAAGAGGTTTAATTGGACTTAAACGGTTCCACATGGCTGAGAAGGCCTCAGAATCGTGGCAGGAGGGGAAAGGCACTTCTTACATGATGGCAGCAAGAGAAAATGAGGAAGAAGCAAAAGTAGAAACCTTGATAAACCAATCAGATCTCATGATACTCATTCACTATCACAAGAAAAGTCCAGGAAAGACCTGCCCCCGTAATTCAATCACCTCCCACCAGTTTCCTCACACAAGGCTTGGGAATTGTGGGAGTTACAATTCAAGGTGAGATTTGGGTGGGGGCACGGCCAGACCATATCAGTAACATATGCTACTTAAGATGCTTCTATTTTTTTTTTTTTTTTTGAGACAAAGTTTAGATCTTGTTGCCCAGGCAAGAGTGCAATGGTGAGATTTTGGCTCACTGCAAACTCCGCCTCCTGGGTTCAAGTGATTCTCCTGCCTCAGCCTCCCGAGTTGCTGGGATTACAGGTGCCTGCCCCCATGCCCAGCGAATTTTTGTCATTTTTAGTAGAAATAGGGTCTCACCATGTTCACCAGGCTGGCCTCAAACTCCCCACCTCAGGTGATCCACCCACCTTGGCCTCCCAAAGTGCTAGGATTACAGGCATGAACCACTGTGCCCAGCCAAGATTCTTCTTTTTAAAAATGTGCTGAAAAAAAATTTAATAAGAAAATAAGGAAAGCTAAGACTTGTTGGTAGTTTATAATGTGCTCAGCACTTTATATTGCTTTATGTTTGATATTTTATTTACTCTTAATAACCCAGTGCAGTATATACTTCTTTATTGACATTTTACATACAAGGGCCAGGGAATTGAGAGGTTAAGTATTGTGATGAATAATATACAGCTATACAGAGAGGACCTGCTAGTCTCTTTAAAGCAATACTTTTTAAGCATCTACTTTATTCTAGGTAATCTTTTTGGAACCAAAATAGTAGATAGCATGAACAAAAACGGGATATAAAAATAAATATGATGTGTATAGTGTTCTTTGCAATGAAAACGAGTGACTTAAAATAGACTCTGATTCACATGAAAAACTTCATTAGAGAAAAAAATCTTAAAATAGTCTTGGCTGAAATTTGGTATAAAAAGCTTTTCCTTGGACAAAAAAAAAAAAAAAAACTATCTTTTCTTTATATTTGAGTTTTTTTGATGAGATGAAACCATTACATTACATGTTCCACTGTAGATAATTCAAGAGAAATTTGACATAAATGACACCAAGATTTTCTTAAATCTTCTGAGGTCTTATCATGACTTATATTTAATATAAACCTTCTAGGCTCCAACAAAAATGTAGAATAATCACATGAGAATTTTAAAATATTATTTTTCTGCAAAACAATATTGAAATAAATTCCCTATTGCCGTTCTATGTTTTACCCTAAGACAACTCCAATAATTTTAGGAAAATGTAAAAATATGTATCATTTCTGAAGTAATAAGACATATATTAGAGCACAGGCAATGATTGAATGAAGAATACAGTATTTTGAGATTAGACATTATAATATGTTAATCACTCTCTATTCAAGCTTTCAAAAGCCTTGCAAGTAAGAATGTAAAACTGACAAGTTGCAATTATGGAAAAATAAGTGTAAACATTTACAAAGATGAGGGTGCTTACTTATTTAAAAAAATGTAACTATAGACCAATTCTTTAAATAAGATTTTTCTTTGCTACCATAAATATTGTACGTAATTGGATGCCATGTTCCAACTATACCAAATGATTAAGTAGTTAAGTCCCAATCAGATTTTGTATGACTTTCTCTGCACATTAAGACTTTACTATTGAAGAAGTTTAAGTTGATTGCTCACACAATGTGATATTCCTTTTTAAGAGCTTTATCTGTTAGTCTTGTATGGTACGACTTGGAGAAAGGGAGATAGACTAAAGCCACATGGATCAGTTAACAGACAACTAAAATTGAGCAGGTGTGAGGTGATGGATGAAGTAGAAAAAAGAAAGGAAAAAGAAGAAATGGTTAGCATATAAATGGAAACTATACCCAAGGAAGAATTTGATATATATAGGTGGGTGGCAGGGAGAGGGAGGCGTTCAGAATATATGAAGAACATTTGCGAAGTGATAAATAGCCAACAGAAAAATTTGCAAATGATTCAAATAAGCTCTTCATAAAATATCCAACTGTCACAAAATATATGAAAAGGTGCCTTTATGTCACTTGTCATAAAGTAGAAAATGCAAATTAAAACACAAATGTGATCTCACCAGAAGAGTAAGTGCAAGTGACAGAGAACTGCATGTGTATGGAGAACATGGAGCAACTGGAACTCTCATACACTGTTATAGAAAATGTAAACTGGTAAAGTCACCTTAAAAAGGTAGTAGTATCGGCCAGGCGCAGTGACTCACGCCTGTAATCCCAGCACTTTGGGAGGCCGAGGCAGGTGGATCATGAGGTCAGGAGATCGAGACCATCCTGGCTAACACGGTGAAACCCC
>NW_012101595.1:278383-279041 GCF_000951045.1 Mandrillus leucophaeus
AAAAAAAAAAAAAAAAAAAAAAAAGACTCCAAAATTTTCTTAAATCCTCTGGGGTCTTATTAAAACTTACATTGAGTACACATCTTCAGGGCTCTAGCACAGCAGTGTAGTATAATCACATGGGCATTTGAACAGAAATTTTCTGTATATCAATATATGCTATGAATGTAACCTTATTTGGAAATAATATTTTTAGATGTAATTGAATTCAGATTAGGTCAACTGAATTCATGTGGGCTATATCCAATGGCTACTGTCCTCAAAAATGGTAATTTGGACACAGAGACACACAGGAAGAAGGACATGAGATGAGGGAGATGGAGTTCCAGTGACGCAGCTGCAAGCCAAAGAATGCCAATGATTATAGATGACTATCAGAGGCTAGGAGAGACACCTGGGACAGATTCTCTTACAAAGCCTCCAGAAGGAAACAGTCCTACCTTAATTTTGGCTTTTAGCCTCCAGAACTGTAAAAGAATCCATTTTAAACCACCCAGTTTCTGGTAAATTTAAAAGGTATCTCTCGGAAACTATTACATACACTTATTACAATACTGTTGCCATTATTGAAAACACTTTTGGAGCTTCCCATGGAAACTGCCTCAGGCAGCATTAGGTTCCCAGTCACGTTCTTTATGTTAGCAAAGCCTTTGTATTC
>NW_012101595.1:282496-294462 GCF_000951045.1 Mandrillus leucophaeus
AGATCATGCCACTGCACTCAAGCCTGGGCAACAGAGACTCCGTCTCAAAAAAAAAAAAAAAAAAAAAAGAAAAAAAAAGGTAGTAGTATCTATTAAAGCTAACCTACTCACACTGGTAACCAAGTAGCTTTTCTTCTGTGTATATACTTACCATATATGTTCCACAAAATACAAGAAAAGACCATTCATAGCAATGCGCTAATAATAGCTAAAATCTGGAAAGAAGACAAATGTCCATCCACAGTAGCACCAATTAATAAATCGTGATATATTTATGCAATTGAGTCCTGGGCATCATTGAGAATGAACAAACTACAACCACATGCAATACTGTAGATACATGTCACATGCAAAATATTGAGCAAATTAAGCAAGACAAAAATAGTACCTATTGATAATCTTTTTAATATTAAGTGTAAAAACAGACAAAAATGACAACAATCTGATGTGAGGATTGTGATTATTCTTTTACTGGGAGTGGTGGGGGCACCCTTGTAGTTACCAACAACAAAAGTATACGAGGGAGGCTTTGTGAGAGCAGGTTATGTTCTGTTTCTTCTTCTGTGTGTCAGTCACATGTGTGTTTATATAAATGTATCACCAGTGTGATTATGAATGTGCACTGTTCTGGATCTAGGTTATAAATGTAATAAAAAGTTTGGTATTAAAAATAACCTGATAAATAGGCTGCGGAGCCCTGAGAAGCTAAAAAGCATATAGTGGGATGCCTAGAATTGCTAAGCATGGCTTGAAAATATGCATGTCACATTAAAATCCATGAGTAACTTACTGTTACTTCAGCATGTCTGAGAAATAAAAATATAATTATTAGTTCTCCTTGAAAAAGCATTTGCATTTACAGATTACTATTATTTGAAATAAGCCTCTAGCTGAAAAGATTGTCATTTTTATTATTACAGATAGAATGACTACTTTAGAGATTTTTGCAAAAGTATTATCAATATTCAAAGTCAACTGTTTATAATTCATTTAGTTGAGCCTTTTACCTCTGAAAAGTCAACAAAATGACTTTCTCTTCTTGAATGTCTTGGTACTCTTTCTTTCTTAAAACCTATTTATTGTCCTTTAGTTTGAATGCAAAGTTTAATGATCCATATATTTTAGGCATTTAATTTAATAAAAAAAAAGAAACGTAGAATTTTTTAAAATGACTAATGTCATCTTAAAAATACCCTTAATAAATTAGATTGCCTCATGATGCCATAGAACAAATATCAATGAACCAACAGACACTTCACCCACCAATTCACTTGAAAAAAAATTCAGATTAACTTGCTACTCCAGGAAAGAAATGCATGTATCCAAAAGTGTCTTTTTGTGAACAGGTGATGGTACTAAAGGTGAAGAAATGAAGAATCTAGGGAGAAGATTGTCTTTCGTGGTTTTTCAAGTGTACTATGATGATATTTGGATTATCCTGATGCATATGTAACATGAAACACTGGCTCATGTGTAGATTCATTTATTTCACTAATAGTAGTAGTAGTAATAACATTTTTCATAGTTTGAAAGGCCTTTACATGAAAATGAGAAGTATCAAAAGGAGAATTTTTCAAATTCATGCATTTGAAGAACCCATTTAAAAGATAAGGGGCAAGAAAAGGAATAGAATCCCTTATATGTAGTTTTAGGTTGGTCTCATAACATAGACTTCCTTAACAAGTAAAACAGTAGTCAAAATATTACACAAATTTGTCAAAGTTATAGGTTAAAATCTTCATATTTTATGGTATACACATTTCCATCATGTTTTCAAGATGCAACCTCATCGATGATGGAAGAAACTTTACATTTTTATAACTATACTTTAATAATTGTATTTTTAATTAGCTCTCTGGTTCTTTACATCATTACATTGATATTATAACTAAATTACCCATACAAGAACCATAGATGCCCAATAAAAAGATATAATAGATATAGGAATACTTGTGTGACTGTACACTATAAAAATGCTTTATCAGAATTATTATAAATAATTCAGTTCTTTCTCTCTACTTTGTAGCTTTTCCGAAATATGTAAGCTGATAAACTTAATTAAAAGTCGCATACCTAAGTAAAGGGGCTCCAAACTTGTCAAATTCTAAGCTTTTTAGCATGGAACTAAGTCAAACATCCATATTTTCATGCTTATGAGAGGCAGAATGAGAAAAAAAAATGTGGCTAGAGAAAATATTCATTAGTAAAGTTGCAAAGCAAGTAAATTTTATACGTTAATGCCATATATCTTGCTTTCATGAAATTTTAAAAATTTAAAGTGAGATTTCTTTTTTTTCACTAAATAAAGCAACAAGAAAAGTTTGTTATTACTTTATAAAAATAAGAACAAGCCTAATTATCAACAAAAGAGTAAGATCATAAGAATACATGGTGAAAAAAAAATCCAGCAGATGACAAGTATTTCCAAGAAGAGATGAGATTCATAAAATATTTTACCTAAGACATAATAATGAGAAATAGATTTTAATAATATAAAATTAATTTGAACAAAACAGGCTACATTTTAATGGGCTACTGATCTATTGTGGGACTAGCATGAGAGTTTAGGTTTTCTGAAAGCTCCAGACAAAAAAGGAGATTTCTATCCAGTTATCCCTTTTCCCAGATCAAGCGTTTATGAGTAGGATTGAAAACAGGATAGAAATATCAACTGCAAGGATGCATGACTTGCCAGTATTTGAGGGTGAAGAAGGAAAATCTAACAGCTTGCCTGTTTACCAAAACCAACATTACTGCAAGGCAATAGTTGGCTGCCCATAGAGGTGGGCCTGAAAACTGGCCCCATACTCTGGTCCTGGATGCGATGAGAGGCAGAAGTTCTCTGCTACTGCAGGGGAATGTGGAACCTCATCTGCTCCAGGTGCTTCATTTCCATAAGAAAGAATTTACATGTCATTCGGTGAGAGACAGAGTAATGATGAGTATCCCCAACTGTGCAAACCAATGAAAGGCCAAGGCTGGCTACCACTGGGAAAGACAGAAAACCTGCCTGCCCAAGACTCTGCACTGACCCAAGACAAAAAAGCTCTCTGCTATGGAAAGTACAGAAAATACGTCCACTATAGATTCTTTGAATCTATAGTATTCAGTTGTCTGTTATTAAAGACTGAAATGAAATCACATTCATTTCTGACACTACACTGAAATGAGGCAAAGACCTGCCACCCTGGGGCAGTGGTAGGAAGACTTTGTTCTCAGGACCCTGAACTGAATGGGAAGGGGTTGTTTGCCATGAAAGAGTAAGAGTGCTGAGAAAGGCTAAGGCTTGACTCAAGGAAACAGGGTCTGCACCTAGCTAACTTGGAAGCAGGGAAACTGAAAACCTTTCCTCTCAATTTTAGTCTTACATTGAGGAAACAGAAATGCCCTACTGCTGAGAGAGGAGCAAAAGCACAAAAAGAACTCCTTTTTAGCAAAGTCTTCCTAGGCCTGCTAAAAACTGAAGGTTGGGCAGGAAAACACGAAAGAAATCCTTCAGCATTTCACACCCCACACTAAATGAAGACAGCTGCAGTCCATCACTAGAGGATTATCAAATCTATGGTGTACTGAATATATAAATAGGATTGAAAACAGAGTAGAAATAGCAATTGCAAGGATGCATGACTTGCCAGTACACAACTTGCCTATTTATCAAACCCTACATTACTATAAGGCAGTAGTGTTGGCTGCCCATAGGGGAGGGCAGGAAAACCAGCCCCATACACTAGTCCTGGATGTGATGAGAGACAGAAGTAATTGCAAAGCCTAAACCACATTCAACCACAAATTAGAATGACTCAACACCCCCACAATAACAGAATCAGTGTACCTCTTTCTGGGCATAAATTGTATTTACCTCAGGTTTTCTCTACCTTTACACACAATTAAAATATATAAGACATTAAAAAACAAGGATACATGACCCATGATGAAGGGATAAACAGTAGAACCCAGCTAGAAGTTAGAATTATCAGGGACCCAAAAATAATGAGAGATGAAATCACATATGCTATATCAACAAGAGTAGAAAGGTGAGCAACATGCATGAATTATTAAGGGATTTTAGAAAATATAAAAATAAACACTGTGAGAAGAGCCAAATAAAGAGAACACAAATTGAGAGAGAAAGAGAGAGAGAGAGAGAGAGAGAATGTGTGTGTGCATATGTGTAAAATAGATGAGGAGTCACTAAGATTGGCTTACAGCCAGAATAGATAAAGCAGTGGAATTAGTAAACTTAAAGAATCAGTGAACTATATCTAGGGCCAAAATAGATACAGCAGTGGAAATAATTAGTGAACTTTGACTTGAATTAGTTAACCTGAAGAATTAGTCAACTTGTACTTTTAAGTGTCTTACCTGGAGCTCAAGAGTGGGAATAAATAAAATGGATGATTTGAAACTCATGGACTATATTAAATTCAAATATACAAGTATTAGAGACACAGGAAGAGAAGAAAGAAATAGAAAACGGGTCACAATAAATATTTGAAGAGTTAAAGGTCACACAGTTTACAAATATTTGAAAATGAACAAGTAAATAAATATAAATTCAAAACAATTTGGAGTACTTGAAGTGTGATAAACAAAAAAACTAAAAAGAAAAACACAACCAGATATAGCATAGTCAAACCAAGGAAAACTAAAAAAAGAAAAATTTGAAGCCAGCTAGAAGAAATTAAGATATGATATAGATTGATGGTAAGAATAATTGCTGAATTCTCACAGAAACAATGGAAATCAGAAGAAAATAAAATTGTCTTCAGAAACCTAAAGAAAAAGTCAAACAAGAAATGTATTTTCTGTGTAAATATATTTCAAAACTAGGAATAAAAATTGTGTATCTATATAAAAAGATACAAAATATATATAACAGAAAAAAATCTGAAATAATCTCTAACAAAATTTTATTTTACTACAGTTTTGTAGTAAATGTTACAGTAAAGTAAATGCTAAAGAAAGTTTTATATTTTTAAACAGAAAAATAAAAATAGAATATATTATTTACTAAATACAAAGAACTTCTCAAAAAATTCCTGTGTTTAGTGCAAATATATCACTAAATGTTCTAAATTGAAAACAAAGGACATGGACAAAGGACAGTAGTGCTCCATGTCTAAAGGATCCTGTGAAATGGCCTTGGATCAATTCCAAGCCTATTAAAAGCTGTGGCGGGGCTCCATGGCCCCTGAAGAAATTAATGAGACCATGGCGTCCAGCATGAGGCAAACAAGAATGAAAGAAGTAGATCCTTTTGAAAGAATCAAAAAAGAATGGGCTTGGAAAACAGGATCTGACCATCAACCTATAAGTGATAATCAAAAAATCAATTGTAATATTTTATAAACGGCCTTGAGATGAAGCTCAGAAGATTGGTGCTAGCTGCTTGTCACCCACATAACATGATTGGTAAATGTCAGTATAAAATTATGAGAAAGTGAATTATCAATCACTAATGACTTCAGACATTATTCTGATGTTGCAAGTTAGAAATTTCTGAAATCTATTATAAAGGAGATTTACTTTTTAAAACTATGGAGAGTTTTTGATAAAGAGAATGTGGTTGCTAAAGTTGAAGATAAAAAATAATGAAGTGTGTTTGTCTATGAAGCCTGTATTCCAGTCTTTCTCAGGATGAAGTCACAGACTGGGAAATACCACATGGGAAATATCTTTAAAGCAAAAAGTAGTGAAGATGAGAATAAAAATACTCTGTTGTCCCACTAAGCAATCTGGAACCCATCATTACATTACAGATCTGGCTAACCAACTGGAAAGGGATCATTCAGAAAGCAAATATTTCCCATAGGCATTTAAAGGTATACATTTTTCTAAACATTGCTTGGGCTGCATTCCACAAGTTTTGGGTAAAGAACATCAAAAACTTCATCGGAAATTGCTAAGGATCTCAAAAATCTCTTCCTTTTGCCAGGCACCAGCTCTTATTTTACTCGAATTGCAAGATGAAACATTCACACTGGAAAAAGCAGGTTTATACAACACCGCAATCAGAGACTGTAAAGAAGAGACAAATATTTTACATAACTCCCATAGCATTCATTTTAACAGAAGAAGTGAAAAAAATGTAGAGTAAAATGCTTATAAGTAGGCAAGCACACCAAAATAGACAATAAAATCTCAGTTTCACTAGATGTTGGTTCAAGTCTTGTTTTACTTTCTCCTGATTGGAGAATTAAAAAAAAAAAAATACAAATTACAAAAATAAAATATAAATGGAGATGTATTTCTGAAACTCAATTTACTTATCTCCAAAAGGCTGCTCAGAGAGAAAAAATATATGTATATTTTCAAATACCAATTAGCCAATACAAGTTATGTTGTAAAAACTCTTATGATTTACATTCCTTTGCATTGGTTGAGAAGTGTTTTAATTCCAATTATGTGGTCAGTTTTAGAATAACTGCGATGTGGTACTGAGACGAATGTATATTCTGTTGATTTGGGGTGGAGAGTTCTGTAGACGTCTATTAGGTCCGCCTGGTCCTAATAGGACCTAATAGGACATTGCTAAGGTCGGAAATTGCTAAGGTCCTAATAGGACCAGGTAGACCTAATAGACATCTATAGAACATCTCATCTGGTCCAGAGCTGAGTTCAATTCCTGGATATCCTTGTTAATTTTCCGTCTTGTTGATCTGTCTAATATCAATTTTGATCTGGTGCAAATTAGCATGATTCACTGAAAAAAAAATCCATTGCCTTCCCAGACGCTAGTGATGTATTTAAAAGTCAACTGTTTCATATTTAAAAGATGGCAATAAATTTTAAAAATTCAACATTGCAAGTTAGGCTAAAACATAATTATGTTTTTACCTGAGATACAAGTAAAAGTCTGCAAGGGAATCTTTTCCCATATCTATGTCTTATTGTCACAATGCACTTAATTTTGTTCTACAATGTCAAGATTACTCAAATATTTATCTGACAACTGCATCTAAGAGGTATTTTTATTTAAGAATAACATTTTGCAGCTTACTAGAAGTCTAAGATCAAGACGTTGGCAGATTTAACTTCTGAGGATTTTCTCCTTGATTTGCAAGATGGTTGTCTTCTGAGTGCCCTCACATGGTCATTTCTCTGGAAGTGACCATTCTAGGTGTTTCTTCACCTTCTTATAAGGACACAATCGTACAGAATTAGGGACCAATTCTTATAGCTTAATTTAACCTAATTATCTCTTCAACGGTGTTTCCATGGCATATAAGACCCAGGATTTCTGCTTTCCAGGATTCCCCAGAGTCAGTGCAAGTGGGACATATGCAGATAAAATTCCACAGACCTCAGGCAGCTTTTCTGAGCCTCAGGGAACCAGCTCACAGTGAATGTCAAGTTTCTGTTATCCTTGCCGTCCATCTATACACTGACTTCATGGAACTTTTGTGTGCAGATGTTCTGACTCACTGGACTCGGACAAGTTTGTAACTCTGAACTTTCTTCATATCCATCTAATCATGACACTCAAAATGAATTAACATACTTGAGAATTTGAAAAGATCAAAAATATTTTCTCTGATATGGACTTACTACTACTGCTGTATATACATACACAAACACAAATGATAGTGGCTATGTTCCAACAAAACTCTCTTTACAGAAACAGGCAAAATTTGGCCAGTAGGCTGTCATTTGCTAATCATTGATTCAGATAATATTACATCTGATTTTCATTGCTCAATTCTTTAAAGATTGATATTGTATACAACACAATTAAATTGGAATACTTGGAAAATGGAATCCAAAATACTTATTTTAAAATATTAATTTGTTAACACAATTCATTTTAATGATTCCAGAAAGCCAAAGACAAAGTCGGTACAAGGCAGAGGTGGTATTTTTTTTTTTTTTTTTTTTTTGGAAAATCTACAAGTGTGTCATGCTGACTATCAAGTTGCATAGGGAACTTATCAAGAAAATAAACATAAATCCTAGAAATGTCAATATTGCTTTGATTCAATTCAAATTTAAAGCAAATTAAAAACAAAAATAAGGCAAACTCATTTTTACAAGCAATTAACAATATTTCCAGGTTCCTAGTAATATGAAAAAATTCAAGGTTCCTTACATATTTCAAACTTTTAAACAAAGCAATGCATTTTGTTCAAGATATGTGTTATATTTCAATTAAAATTAACCAGTTGAACCATTCTTTTCTTCTTCTTCTTCTTTTTATTATATTTAAGTTCTGGGATACATGTGCAGAAGGTTCAGGTTTGTTACATAGGCATACACATGCCATTGTGGTTTGCTGCACCCATCAACTTGTCATCTACATTAGGTATTTCTCCTAATGCTATCTTTCCCTTAGTCTCCTACCCCCTGACAGGTCTGGGTATGTGATGTTCCCCTCCCTGTGTCCATGTGTTCCACATTAGGTATTTCTCCTAATGTATCCCTCCCCTAGCTTCCCAACCCCTGAAAGGCCCCAGTGTGTGATGTTCCCCTCCCTGTGCTCATATGTCTCATTGTTCAACTTCCACTTATGAGTGAGAACATGCAGTGTTTGGTTTTCTTTTCCTCTGTTAGTTTGCTAAGAATGATGGTTTCAAGCTTCATCCATGATCCTGCAAAGGATATGAACACATTCTTTTTTATGGCTACATAGTATTCAATGGTATATATGTGTCACATTTTCTTTATCCAGTCTATCACTGATGGAGATTTGGGTTGGTTCCACGTCTTTGCTATTGTGAATAATGCTGCAATAAACATATGTGTGCATGTGTCTCTATAGTAAAATGATTTATAATTCCTTGGGTATATGTACAGTAATGCAATTGCTGGGTCAAATGGTATTTCTAGTTCTAGATCCTTGAGGAATTTCCACACTGTCTTCCACAATGGTTGAACTAATTTACACTGCCACCAACAGTGTAAAACTTTTCCTATTTCTCCACATCATCTCCAGCATCTGTTGTTTCCTGACTTTTTAATGATCGCCATTTTAACTGGAGTGAGATGGTATCTCACTGTGGTTTTGATTTGCATTTCTCTAATGACCAGTGATGTTTTTTGTTTGTTTGTTTGTTTTTTGTTTTTTCATATGTTTGTTGGTCAGATAAGTGTCTTCTTTTGAAAAGTGTCTGTTCATATCCTTCACACACTTTTTGATGGGGATGTTTGTTTTTTTCTTGTACATTTGTTTAAGTTCCTTGTAGATTCTGGATATTAGCCCTTTGTCAGATGGATAGATTGCAAAAGTTTTCTCCCATTCTGTAGGTTGCCTGTTCACCCTGATGATAGTTACTTTTGCTGTGCAGAAGCTCATTAGTTTAATTACATCTCATTTGTCAATTTTGGCTCTTGTTGCCATTGGTGTTGGTGTTTTAGTCATGAAGTCTTGTCCATGCCTCTATCCTGAATGGTATTGCCTAGGTTTTCTTCTAGGGATTTTATGGTTTTAGGTCTTATGTTTCAATCTTTAATCCATCTTGAGTTAATTTTTGTATAAAAGGTAAGGAAGGGGTCCAGTTTTAGTTTTCTGCATATGGCTAGCCAGTTTTCCCAACAAAATTTAGTAAATAGGGAATCGTTTTCCCATTGCTAGTTTTTGTCAGGTTTGTCAAAGATCAGATGGTTGTGGATGTGTAGTGTTATTTATGAGGCCTCTGTTCTGTTCCATTAGGCTATATATCTATTTTGCTAGCATTATCAAGCTGTTTTGGTTACTGCAGCCTTGTAGTATAATTTGAAGTCAACTATCATGATGCTTCTGGCTTTGTTCTTTTTGCTTAGGATTGTCTTGGCTACACGAGCTCATTTTTTGTTTCCATATAAAATTTAAAGTAGCTTTTTCTAATTCTGTGAAGAAAATCAATGGTACCTTGATGGGAATAGCATTGAACGTATAAATTACTTTCAGCAGTATGGCCATTTACACAATATTAATTTCTCCTATCCATGAGCGTGGAATGTTTTTCCATTTGTTTGTGTCCTCTCTTTATTTCCTTGAGTAATGGTTTGTAGTTCTCCTTGAAGATGTCCTTCACATCCCATGTAAGTTGTATTCCTAGGTATTTTATTCTCTTTGTAGCAATTGAGAATGGGAATTCACTCATGATTTGGTTCTGTGTTTGTCTATTATTAGTGTTTAGGAATGCTTGTGATTTTTGCACTTTGATTTTGTATCCTGAGACATTGCTGAAGTTGCTTATCAGCTTAAGGAGTTTTTGGGCTGAGATTATGGGGTATTCTAATTACACAATCATGTCATCTGCAAACAGAGATAATTTGACTTCCTCTCTTCCTATCTGAATACCCTTTATTTCTTCCTCTTACTTGATTGTCCTAGTCAGAACTTCTAATAGTATGTTCAATAGGAGTGGTGAGAGAGGGCATCCTTATTTTGTGCTGGTTTTCAAAGGGAATGCTTTTAAGTTTTGCCTATTCAGTGTGATATTTGCTGCGGGTTTGTCATAAATAGCTCTTATTATTTTGAGATATGTTCCACCAATACCTCGTTTATTGAGAGTTTTTAGCATGAAGCGGTGTTGAATTTTATCGAAGGCCTTTTCTGAATCTATTGAGATAATCATGTAGTTTCTGTCATCGATTCTGCTAATGTGATAGATTATGTTTATTGATTTCTGTACGTTGAACCAGCTTTGTTTCCCAGGGGTGAAGCCGACTTGATCGTGGTGGATAAGCTTTTTAATGTGCTACTGGATTTGGTTTGTCAGTATTTTATTGAGGATTTTCACATCAATGTTCATCAGGGATTTTGGCCTGAAATTTTCTTTTTTTGTTGTGTCTCTGCCAGGTTTTGGTATCAAGATACTGGCCTCAAAATGAGTTAGGGAGGAGTCCCTCTTTTTCTATTGCTTGGAATAGCTTTAGAAGGAATGGTACCAGCTCCTTTTTGTGCCTCCAGTAGTATTTGGCTGTGAATCCGTCTGGTCCTGGGCTTTTTTTGGTTGGTAGGCTATTCATTACTGCCTCAATTTCAGAACTTGTTATTGGTCTATTCAGGGATTCAGCTTCTTCCTGGTTTAGTCTTGGGAGGGTGTATGTGTCCAAAATTTATCCATTTCTTCTGGATTTTCTAGTTTATTTGTATAGAGGTGTTTATAGTATTCTCTGATGGTAGTTTGTATTTCTGTGGAACTAATGGTAATACCCCCTTTATCATTTTTTATTGTGTCTATTTGATTCTTCTCTCTTTTCTTCTTTATTAGTCTAGCTAGCAGTCTATCTATTTTGTTAATCTCTTCAAAAACCCAAGTCCTGGATTCACTCATTTTTTGAAGGATTTTTTGTGTCACTATCTCCTTCAGTTGTGCTATAATCTTAGTTATTTTTTTTCTTCTGATAGCTTTTGAATTTGTTTGCTCTTGCTTCTCTAGTTCTTTTAATTGTGGTGTTGGGGGTTAATTTTAGATCTTTTCTGCTTTCTCCTGTGGGCATTTACTGCTATAAATTTCCCTCTAAATACTGCTTTTGCTGTGTCCCAGAGATTCTGATACATTGTGTCGTTGTTCTCATTTGTTTCAGAGAATGTATTTATTTCTGCCTTAATTTCGTTATTTACCCAGTAGTCATTCAGGAGCAGGTTGTACAGTTTCCACGTAGTTGTGTGGTTTTGAGTGAGTTTCTTAATCCTGAGTTCTAATTTGATTGTACTGTGGTCTGAGAGACTGTGTGTTATGATTTTCATTCTTTTGCATTTGCTGAGGAGTCTTTTACTTCCAATTATGTGGTCGATTTTAGAATAAGTGCTATGTGGTGCTGAGAAGAATGTATATTCTGTTGATTTGGGGTGGAGAGTTCTGCAGATGTCTATTAGGTCTGCTTGGACCAGAGCTGAGTTCAAGTCCTCAATATCCTTGTTAATTTTCTGTCTCATTGATCTGTCTAATATTGACAGTGGGGTGTTAAAGTCTCCCACTATTATTGTGTGCAAGTCTAAGATGCTTTGTAGGTCACTAAGAACTTGCTTTATGAATGTG
>NW_012101595.1:294512-334798 GCF_000951045.1 Mandrillus leucophaeus
AATCCGTCTGGTCCTGGGCTTTTTTTGGTTGGTAGGCTATTCATTACTGCCTCAATTTCAGAACTTGTTATTGGTCTATTCAGGGATTCAGCTTCTTCCTGGTTTAGTCTTGGGAGGGTGTATGTGTCCAAAATTTATCCATTTCTTCTGGATTTTCTAGTTTATTTGTATAGAGGTGTTTATAGTATTCTCTGATGGTAGTTTGTATTTCTGTGGAACTAATGGTAATACCCCCTTTATCATTTTTTATTGTGTCTATTTGATTCTTCTCTCTTTTCTTCTTTATTAGTCTAGCTAGCAGTCTATCTATTTTGTTAATCTCTTCAAAAACCCAAGTCCTGGATTCACTCATTTTTTGAAGGATTTTTTGTGTCACTATCTCCTTCAGTTGTGCTATAATCTTAGTTATTTTTTTTCTTCTGATAGCTTTTGAATTTGTTTGCTCTTGCTTCTCTAGTTCTTTTAATTGTGGTGTTGGGGGTTAATTTTAGATCTTTTCTGCTTTCTCCTGTGGGCATTTACTGCTATAAATTTCCCTCTAAATACTGCTTTTGCTGTGTCCCAGAGATTCTGATACATTGTGTCGTTGTTCTCATTTGTTTCAGAGAATGTATTTATTTCTGCCTTAATTTCGTTATTTACCCAGTAGTCATTCAGGAGCAGGTTGTACAGTTTCCACGTAGTTGTGTGGTTTTGAGTGAGTTTCTTAATCCTGAGTTCTAATTTGATTGTACTGTGGTCTGAGAGACTGTGTGTTATGATTTTCATTCTTTTGCATTTGCTGAGGAGTCTTTTACTTCCAATTATGTGGTTGATTTTAGAATAAGTGCTATGTGGTGCTGAGAAGAATGTATATTCTGTTGATTTGGGGTGGAGAGTTCTGCAGATGTCTATTAGGTCTGCTTGGACCAGAGCTGAGTTCAAGTCCTCAATATCCTTGTTAATTTTCTGTCTCATTGATCTGTCTAATATTGACAGTGGGGTGTTAAAGTCTCCCACTATTATTGTGTGCAAGTCTAAGATGCTTTGTAGGTCACTAAGAACTTGCTTTATGAATGTGCGTGCTCCTATATTGGGTGCATATATATTTAGGATAGTTAGCTCTTCTTCTTGCATTAATCCCTTTACCATTATGTAATGTTCTTTGTCTTTTTTGATCTTTTTTGGTTTAAAGTATGTTTTATCAGAGACTAGGATTGCAACCCCTGCTTTTTATTATTATTATTTTGCTTTCCATTTGCTTAGTAAATCTTCTTCCATACCTTTATTCTGATCCTATGTGTATCTTCGCATGTGAGATGGGCCTTCTGAATACAGCACACCGATGAGTCTTGACTATCCAATGTGACAGCCTGTGTCTTTTAATTGGGGCACTTAGTCTATTTAAATTTAAGATTAATATTGTTATATGTGAATTTGATCCTGTCATTATGATGCTAGCTGGTTATTTTGCCCATTCGTTGATGCAGTTTCTTCATAGTGACGATGATCTTTACATTTTGGGTTGTTTTTGCTGTGCTGGTATCAGTTTTTCCTTTCCATATTTAGTGCCTCCTTCAGGAGCTCTTGTAAGGTAGGTCTGGTGGTGACAAAATCACTCAACATTGGCTTGTATGTAACGGATTTTATTACTCCTTCACTTATGAAGCTTAGTTTCACTGGATATGAAATTCTGTGTTGAAAATTCTTTTATTTAAGAATGTTGAATGTAGGCCCCCACTCTCTTCTGGCTTGTAGGGTTCTTCAAAGAGATCCACTGTTAGTCTCATGGGCTTCCCTTTCTTGGTAACCTGACCTTTCTGGCTGCCTTCAACATATTTTCCTTCATTTCAACCTTGGTGAATCTGACAAATATGTGTCTTGGGGTTGCTCTTCTTAAGGAGTATCTTTGTGGTGTTCTCTGTTTTTTCTGAATTTGAATGCTGGTCTGTCTTCCTAGGTTGGGGAAGATCTCCTGGATAATATCCTAAAGTGTGTTTTCCAATTTATTCCATTCTCCCTGTCTCTTTCAGGTACACCAATCAAGCGTAGGTGTGGTCTCTTCATATAGTCCCATATTCCTTGGAGGCTTTGTTTGTTCCTTTTCATTCTTTTTTCTCTAATCTTGTCTTCATACTTTATTTCATTAAGTTCATTTTCAGTCTCTGATATCCTTTCTTCTGCTTGATCAATTCAGCTACTGATACTCGTATATGCTTCACGAAGTTCTCATGCTGTGTCTTTCAGCTCCATCAGGCCATTTATGTTCTTCTCTAAACTAGTTATTCTAGTTAGTTCCTGTAACCTTCTATCAAAGTTGTTAGCTTCCTTGCCTTGTATTGGTTTAGAACATTCTCCTTTAGCTGGGAGGAGTTTATTACCCATCTTCTGAAGCCTACTTCTATCAATTCATCAAACGCAATCCAGTTTTGTTCCCTCCCTGCCAAGGAGTTGTGATCCTTTGGAGGAGAAGAGGCATTGTGGTTTTTGGAATTTTCAGCATTTTTGCCCTGGGTTTTCCTCATCTCTGTGGATTTGTCTATCTTTGGTACTTGATGTTGGTGACCTTTAGATGGGGTTTTTGAGTGGTCATCCTTTTTGTTGATGTCAATGCTATTGCTTTTGTTTGTCAGGTCGCTGTTCTGCAGGTCTGCTGGAGTTTGCAGGAGGTCCACTCCAGACCCTGTTTGCCTGGATATCACCAGCTGAGGCAGGATAGCAGCAAATATTGCTGCCTGCTTCCTCCTCTGGAAGCTTCGTTCCAGAAGGGCACCTGCCAGATGTCAGCTGAAGCTCTCCTGTATGAGGTGTCTGTCGACCTTTGCTGGGAGGCGTCTCCCTGTCAGGAGGCACGGGGTTCAGGGACCCATTTAAGGAGGCAGTCTGTCCCTTAGTAGAGCTTGAGTGCTGTGCTGGGAGATCCACTGCTCTCTTCAGAGCCTGGCAGGCAGGAACGTTTCAGTCTGCTGAAGTTATGCCCACAGCTGCCCCTTCCTCCAAGTGTTCTGTCACAGGGAGATGTGAGTTTTATTTATAAACCCCTGACTGGAGGCTTTCTTCTGGAGATGCCCTGCCCAGAGAGGAGGAATCTAGAGAGGTGGTCTGGCTACAGCAAATTTGTGGCGCTGCAGTGGGCTCTGCCCAGTCTGAACTTCTCAGTGGTTTTGTTTACACTGAGGGGAAAACCGTCTGCTGAAGCTTCAGTAATGGCAGACGCCCCTTCCCCCACCAAGCTGGAGTGTCCCAGGTCGACTTCAGACTGGTGTGCTGGCAGCAAGCATTTCAAGTGAGTGGATCTTAGCTTGCTGGGCTCTGTGGAGGTGGGATCCGCTGAGCAAGAACCCTCAGCTCCCTGGCTTCAGCCCCATTTCCAGGGGAATGAACAGCTCTGTATTGTTGGCATTCCAGGTGCCAACTGGGGTACAGAAAAAAAAACAAAAACAAAAACAAACAAAAAAAATCTTGCAGCCTGCTTGGTGTCTGCCCAAAGGACGCCCAGCTTTGTGCTTGAAATCCAGGGTGCTGGTGGCGTAGGCACCCAAGGGAATCTCCTGGTTTGCGAGTTGTGAAGACTGCGGGAAAAGCATAGTATTTGGGCCCGAATGAACCTTTCCTCACGGCACAGTCGCTCCTAGCTTCCCTTGGCTAGGGCAGGGAGTTCCCCAACCCCTTGTGCTTCCTGGGTGAGGTGACCTCCCACCCTGCTTCGGCTCTCCCTCCGTGGGCTGCACCCACTGTCTAACCAGTCCCAATGAGATGAACTGGGTACCTCACATGGAAATGCAGAAATCACCCACCTTCTGTGTGGGTCACACTGGGAGCTTCAGACTAGAGCTCCTCCTATTCAGTCATATTGCCCAGGAATCCCTGAATCCAAAATATTAAACACAAATATGGATTGGTATTTTGAATGTCAGTGTAAAATAAATTACCTTCCACAGGTAATTTCTTTTTCTCACTGTTGGTCTCTATGTTGTCAAAGCATAGAACAATGAGAGTTCTTGACCAGCAATGATCTGCAGATCACACCTAGTGAAACTTTGCTTAGAGCAAAATACAGTACCTTATATTTTTCTTGCCAAAGTTCAGTGTCTCCGGACAACATTGGATGAGTATTCATCACATCTAGATTGTTAGACTTCTGTTTTTCCAAACTTTTAAATGGAATATGCTTACAAACTTAGTATAGTAAGGTCATTTTAAGATACTGAGTGTTCCCTGATGCATTGATATACATGGTTATTAAAAAACAGCTTTGCTCAGAAATTTCTGTCTATCCTTATCATTCTTATATTACTCATAAGCTATTGTTAGTTGTTTGAATTTTTTTTTAAGCTTAGATTGATATCTTCATTTATCTTGGCTCCATCTGAAAAGGTTTTGTTTACTTTGTGTCCATACTTTGGCATCCTCTATAGCTCGGGGTAGAAACACACACACAAATAGACTTACATACACAACTATGATACACGATTGTTAAGCAATTGACTATTACATCAATTTTTCCATAAAAGATACACTAATGTTACAGTAAATATATATTTTTAAATCTAAGTATAACGGATCAAATATTTTAAAAATCTACTTAGTATTCCTTCCTACCAATTTATAATTATATTTGACCTTTATTGTTACCATTATTGAGTTGACTGATTGGCTAACTTCTCTTCTATTATTTTCTTCCTTTTGACCTTCAAAAACTAGACATCTTGATTAGAGATGTCTGCAATAACACATTCTTTGCAATTTTTTTTTTTGTTAATCAAATCTTGAGCAACACTGCATTTCTTTTTATGTTAATATCTGGTTCTTTATTGAAATTGAGGAATTATGTTATGAAATATGTTATTTCTTAGGCAGAATTTATGCAAATGATTTATATTGTGATGCTATAAGAAGGAGAAAAGCTACATGAAAAGTAACTCACGAAATCAAACTATGTGAAAACATTGAGATAAACTGTATTTAACTTTAACATCATTTTCTGATTTTTAACGTAAATATTTAGTTTCATTATTTCAAATAAGAAATCACAATACTTCATGAATTGTTTCAAAGAATGATGAAAGAGTAGCAATAGTTTTGGTGAAAACCTTCAAGGTCAATGAAATTGCCATAGCGTAATAATCAGTACGTTGTATGAGAGTTATTAGAAGGAAGACTATAAGATTACAAGAGATTGAGGATATAAAAGTTTTAGTAAACATATTATAAAGAATAAATATTTAGCAATTTATATCAGACTAAAATAAAAGCAAAATATTTTATAAAATTAAATTTAAAAAGGAATGACTGATGTGAGCACATTCCATTAACAAGAATATATTTCGGCTTGGTTAGTAACCCCAGTGGCCTAGAGGTTAGTAACTCCAACCTACCAAGTACCAGTATTGTGGAATAATATTAAATGCCCATATTTTGATCAATAATACTATTTTTATTAAAAGTCTCCAGACCTACTTTGAGAATGCTGCCTTAATGAATGAATACATAAAAATAAAGATATATCTTAAACCTTGCTCTACAGATAGAACATTATATTTAATCTAATCTAATATTATATTATCTTATAATATTATAAACACATAGTATTCCCACTGACAAAGTATGATAATGTTACTATCAAAAGAAAATACTTAGAGCAAGCTTTAAAACTGAGTCTAAGCAGCAAACCACCATGGCACATGTATACTTATGTAACAAACCTGCACGCTCTGCACATGTACCCCAGAACTAAAAGTATAATAATAAAAAAAGATGAAATTGAGTCGGTAAGAAGTCTTGATAATACAAATATTCACAAGAAAACTAATATCAATATATAATGTATAAAAATCAGAAGAGGTAACTACAGCAGTGAAGAAGGTTGCCAAAATGAAAACAGTTTTGATTTTTATTAAGTGTAATACATTGGGAAGTGTTCAAATACTTGGATCTTCAATTTCATCTGCTACCTAAATGTTAATGAAACAAGGGATGTGATTTTCACTCTCTATCATAGTATAGACAGATAGATTCAGCAAATTTAAAGCCAGTCAAGCAATTAATATGTTGCATTGGGCATTTATCTACTAGAAAGAATTAAATTGTTTATCCAAAATGATCATAAAATAAAATTAATTCGCTGTATAGATTTTAACTTCTTATAAAACCACACAGTTCTAACTTTTTTTTTCTGTTGAACTGAAGGTTGGTGGCTGGGGCCAGGCTTAACCAGTATTTAACTCAGCCTCTCTTTAGGACAGCTCTAGGAGTTTCTAAAATCTAGTTTGAAAAGAGCAATTCTAGAATATTAGGAAACTTGTCTTGCAGCCCTGTGATATTTGGCAGGGCAAATATCATCATTACCAATACGTATTTTATCCTCTAAAATTATAATTGACCTTTATAATTTATATTTTATAAAAATGATCTGTTATTGTCCATGGCCCTTGAATAGTTTCTTAAGATCTTGAATCATTAGCACTCAAATATATCTTTGATATTACTTCAGTCAATGTGCTTTTCAACAATTCTGCTCTAAATAGAAAAATCGTAGCAGTGAACCAGTGGGATAGTAATTCTCTGAGCAGTAATCTTGAAATAGCAATATTATTTCAAAGAGTGTATAGCTATGTAAAAGAAAGTTCAGATACAGTTACAGGCCACAGACATCTTCAGCTCTGACCACAACTCTCAATAACAAGAACAAAGATGCCTTATAAGGTCTAGTGGCAGCTCTTCGGTCACAAATAGACAAGGATTTAGAAGACCAGTATTACCATTCAAGTACCACATAGAGTTAGAAAGGCTCCAATAAACAATTTTAGTTAATAGTTAAATATTTATAGTTCTTTTCTACCTCTGTTTCACTTTTCAATGATATTTGTAACCACTTTTTGTTATGACCAGATTTCCTTTCTTTAATTTAACATTTTTCTATAATACCCCAAAGTCTGTTGTGTTGAAACTAATTTGTTTATATTGTCTCTGGATAAAATATGGATCCTGGTTTTTTTCAAGCCAGGCATTTATATAACTTTCCTTGGTGTTGATAAAGGGAATATAATTCAAGAATAATGCATTTCTTCTTACGTCCTTGATTATATAATTCATAATATTCCAATTATGTAGTCAAGGGACACAAGAATAAATCAAATCAAACGAAAAGTACCTCATAATGTAAATAAAACTATATGTATATTCTGAAATTGTATTCTTGAAATTATGTCTAATATTAAATATTCTGTGAGTTTTTAAACTTGCTCTGTGTGAACGTCTATGCAGATAGTTAAATAAGCATATAGTCAAATATAGCCAATTGAAGACACTGACTCAGGGAGTGCAATTCTCTGAGTTGTACTAAATTATAATATTAAGATATTTTGAATGAGGTATGCTCTTTTATAATTATGAAAGCAAACAATGATAGATGAAGAAAATTTTGTAATTAATCAAGATTTGGGAAATTACCTTTGAATACAACTCACAGAAACATTCTTCATTAACAATTCAATAAGATTTTCCTTAATAGTTTACTCAAATTTTATATGTATATCCATACCTCTTACGCAGATGACATTCTACTAGGAGATACGGAGAATTTTAACACATAAAATACTATTTTGTGGTGACAAGAGATTGACAATTTAACAAAGAAGAGAATATGTTCATAATGTTCATTTATTTTCTAAGAGGATTTTTCTTTCTGCAAAGAAAGGCATTCAAACTGATCCTTAAAGAAGTAGAAAAATTTAGAGAGGAGAACTTGAGTCAGAAAGGAAGGAGAAAAGAGGGAATAGTAGGAGCAAGGAGAAAGAAAGGTATCAATGAAACCAATCCAGCTTCCCCTGGCAGAGGGACGTAAGGGAAATTGGAACCCTGGGCATCAAGGTAAAGTCACAGAACATTCTTGGGACCCCCAAATTGTTCGATCATTTGTCTGAGTATAGGATTCTAGATTAACACCTATTTTTCTCAGGACATTAAAATAATATGTTGTCTGACAATCAACTCCTTTCTCATGCCAGTATGTCCCCCTTTTCCTATCGTTCCTTTCTTTTCCATCCGTATGTCCATCAATGAATGGATAAAATATGGTATGTCCAATATATGAAATATTATTTGTGAATTATAATCGTTATTTTTTGCTCTTTCCTTGTTTTTTCTTTAACTCTTTCTTTTATACTTGATATATCTGTTAAGTATTTAAATCAGTTGTTGCAGATTATTGCAAAATCAGCACACATGAAAGGCTGGACCAGCACAATTTAAGTGATCCTTGGTGATAGCTTGAGGATATTTGTTACTAATTGATATATTATTAAGAGACCATTATACCATAATGTGATGTCACATCACACTTACTGGCATGGCTATAATTAAAAAGATAGAAAAGTAGTGTTGGTGAGGATGTGAGAGGCTGGAAGCTTTGTACTGTGCCGTTAGGAATGTAAAATGGTACAGCTACTTTGTAAAAGTCTGGCAGTTTCTCAAAAAGTGGAACATAGAATTACTATATGATCCCACAATTCCACTCCTAGACATGTACTTGAGAAGTAAAAGCATATATACACAAAGTTCATAGCAGCACTATTTATAATAAATAGGGAAGAAAAATATAAATGTCCATCAACTGATGGATGAATAAATGTGTTATGTGCAGTGAAGTATTATTTGTCAATAATAAAAAATAAAGTACTGATGCATACTACATTAAAAATGAATTTTTAAAAATATTATGTCAATAAAAGGAATTAGTCACAGAAGACCACGTGTTGTATGATTTCATTCATATGAATTGTCCAAATTGGCAAATCTCTAAAGACAGAAAGCAGATTGGTGGTTGCCTAGGACTCAGGGTGATGGTGGGGAAACATGAGGGTGACAAGTAAGTGGTATAGAATTTTTGCTTTGGGGTGGTAGAAATTTTCTAAAGTTCATTGTGGTGATGGTTGCCCCGCTCTGTGAATATACCATCATGAGCTGTGTAAGTACGTTTTGGTCAACAATGGACTGAATATATGACAATGGTCTCAGAAATTACAATAGAACTAAAAATGTTTCTATCATATCATATGTTTTCTACGTTTAGATATGTTTACACAGGCAAATACCATTGTGTTACAATTGCTTACAGTATTCACCATCGTAACTTGCTGTACAGGTTTGTAGCTTATGAGCAATAATATATACGGGGTAGCCTAGCTGTGTAGTAGCCTATACCATTCAGGTTTGTGGAAGTACATTGTATAATGTTCGCACAAGGATGAAATTGCCTGATACATTCCTTAGAACATATCTGCATTATTAAGCAATGCATTATTGTAACAAAATCTATTGAATTTTAAAATTTAAATTAATATATTGTATGGTATGTGAGTTATATTTCAAATATATATGTGTGTATATATGTGTGTGTGCATATATATACACACATATGTATACAAATACATACATTATATATACACACACATACATTACTAGATGGTCACTGGCATTTTTATAAACTATTGTATAAATTGCTGTATGATGGGTTATATGAGTTTCTTTAATCGTAGACAGTGTTCACAGTATAAGGATATAGTGACAGGTCATTTCTAGGTAGAGTAAAGATGAGGAGTATGATCCAATTACTGCAAGGAACTTCAGTAATGATTATTTTCATAGCAATTGGGATATGGCTTAATTTCTGAAATATACCTATAAAGTATTATTTATTTTAAGTATACCTAAACTTACTTGAAAATATCAGCTTCATATTATCTTGTGTCACTTTTTCTGAATTTAATGAACTACCTTACCTTGAATAAAAATCAGTAAGTGTATCAGCGATGAACCATTTGTTATATTTGCATATAATAAGCCAAATTAATAAGATCACTTTTATTCTCAAACATATACCAGGCCTGGCCTTTCTTTCTGAGTTGCCAATTTAAGCCCCAAAAATTCTTTTATTGCTAGAATTTCTTGCAGTAATTGGACCACACTTTTCATCTTGATTCTACCTAGAAATGATCTGTCACTGTATCTACATACTGTGAGCACTGTGATAAAAGCAATTTATGTGAACCACCACACAGCAATTTTTACATTTAAATAATGTATAAAAAAGCCAGTGGTCTTTATTTCACTATGTAGTTTGCAGCACTACAGAATAATTGCAACTCACAGAAAGATAATGAGCAATGGGAGCATTTAAGATACTTTCAGATCAGCATAATTAACACAATTTTAGTCAAAGTCTAGTTAGAATTTTAGAACATTGCTTAACTACCTTTACAGTGATGATTGTAGTGTTTTCATCATTCAGTGTAGATTAACATAATCTTGATATTTTTACCTTAATAAGTGTAAGACATAGTCGTTCATGAATTACGAAAGCACTCAGTTCCTCATTGTTCCTATACAGAAAATAAACTAGTTAACTTGAAACAAGACACATTCATTTTTTTTATAACCTTAGAAACTAGCTTTATTTGTAATAGTGAAATATGTATTGAGAATCATTAAGGTCATAAATTTGCAATGGATCCCAAATATTCTATAATGTAGAAAGATTTCCTCACTTTTGAGTTTCTTTAATGTGGTGTGTAAATAACTGAGCCTAGATATTTTGTACATTTGGTTAAAACACACACACACACACACACACAGAGAGAGAGAGAGAAAGAGAGATACCTCGGAGATATTGCAGGTTTGTTTCGAGAACACTGCAAGATTTCTTTTTTTTTTTTTTTTTGATACTAGCCTTGGTCTGTCACCCAGGCTGTAGGGCAGTGGCGCCATCTCAGCCACTGCAAGCTCCACCTCCCAGGTTCACGCCATTCTCCTGCCTCAGCCTCCCGAGTAGCTGGGACTACAGGCGCCTGCCACCACGCCTGGCTAATTTTTTGTATTTTCAGTAGAGACGGGGTTTCACCGTGTTAGCCAGGATGGTCTCTATCTCCTGACCTCATGATCCGCCCGCCTCGGCCTCTCAAAGTGCTGGGATTACAGGCGTGAGCCACAGCGTCAGGCAATAAAGTGAGTAGTTCAATGAAGCAAGTGCTATAGCTTAGATATTTGACTCTTGAAAATCTCATGTTGAAATCTGTACTCCAATGTTGGCGGTGGGGCTTAGCAGGAGATGTCTGGATCACAGGGGTGGATCCCTCATGAATGGCTTGATGCCATTCTTACAGTAGTGAGTGAATTCTTGCTCTCATAGTTCCCTGAGGGATGCTGTTTCAAGGAGCCTGCAGCCTCCTACCCTGCTTTCTTGCTTTCTCTCTTTCCATGTGTTTTGGCACCACATAGTAATGCTGCTCCCCTTTTGCCTTCCACCATGAGTGGAAGCTTGACCTCCTCACGTCCTCACAAGAAGCTAAGCGGAAGAAGGCCAGGGCTAAGATTCTTGCACAGCTTGCACAACCACAAGCCAAATACACCTCCTTTCTATACAAATTACCCAGTCTCAGGTATTTCTTTATAGCAACATAGAGTAAGACAGTGAGTCACAGTTTTTTTTTGGTTTCCCAGTACATATAAAAGTTATATTTATATTATACTATAGTTTATTAAGTGTGTAATAGTATAATATCTAAAAAAAAGTGCATATGTTAATTTTAAAATACTTCATTTTAAAAAGTGCTATTGATTACCTGTCCTTTCAATGAGTCCTAGTCTTTTTGCTGGTGGAGTGCCTTGCCTCACTCTGAACAGCTGCTAACTGAAGAGTAGTGTTTACTGAAGGTTGGGGTGGCTGTGGCAATTTCTTAAAATAAGATAAATTTTTACCCATAGTAGAAATTATTTTGAAATTGGAGTCAATACTTTCCAAAACTGCCACTGCTTTATAATTTAAGTTTATGTAATTTTGTAAATCCTTTATTGTCATTTCAACAATGTTTACAGACTCTTCACCAGCAGATTTCATGTCCAGAAACCAATGTATTTCCTCATCTGTAAGAAGCAAATCTTCCTTCATTTGAGTTTTATCATGATATTGCAACAATTATTTACTGAAGCAAATAAACTTCTTCCAAACTCCTGTTAATGTTGATGTTTTGATTTCTTCTCATGAATCAAAAATATTCTTAATATCATCTAGAATGGTGAATCCATTACAGAGGCTTTCAATTTATTTTGCCCAGATTCATCAGAGGAATAACTATTGCTATACTTTTAGAAAATGTGTTTCTTAAATAGAAAGACTCGAATATCAAATGACTTCTTAACACACGGGCTTCGGAATAGATTTTGTGTTAGCAGGCATAAAAACAATATTAATCTGGGCCAGGCACAGTGGCTCACGCCTGTAATCCTACCACTTTGGGAGGCCGAGGTGGGTGGATTGCCTGAGCTCAGGAGTTCGAGACCAGCCTGGGCAACATGGTGAAACCCCATCTCTACTAAAATACAAAAAAATTAGCTGGGCGTGGCAGTGTGCATCTGTAATCCCAGCTACTTGGGAGTCTGAGGCAGAAGAATTGCTTGTACCCAGGAGGCAGAGGTTCCCATGAGCCGAGATCGTGCCACTGCACTCCAACCTGGGTGACAGAGTGAGACTCCATCTCAAAATAATAATAATAATAATAATAATAATAATCTCCTTGTATATCTCCCTCAGAGCTCTTGGGTGACCATATGTACAGTCAATGAGCAGTACTATTTTGAAAGCAATTTTAATCTAAGTAGTAGGTCTCAACAACGGGCTTGACAATTTAATAAACCACGATGTAAACATGGGCATGGTTATCTAATCTTAGTTTCCATTTATAGAGCATAGATAAAGTACGGTTCTCAAGGGCCCTAGACTTTTCTAAATGGTAAATGAGCATTGACTTCTACTTAAAGTTAATGGCTGCCTTAGCCTCTAACAAGAGAGTTAGCCTGTCCTTTGAAGCTTTAAAGTCAGGCTTTGACTTCTCTTCTCTAGCTATGAAAATCCTAGATGGCATCTTCTTCCAATATAAGGCTGTGTCATGTCCATTAAAATCTATTTAGTGTAGTCATCTTCATCAGTGATCTTTGCTAGATCTTCTGGATAACTAGATGCAGCTTCTACATCAGCATTTGCTGCCTTACTTTGCACTTTCATGCTATGGAGGCTTATCTTCTTAAACTTCATGAACCAGCCTCTGCTAGCTGCAAATTTTTCTTCTGCAGCTTCCTCACCTCTCTCAGTCTTCATAAAATTGAAGACAGTTAGGGCCTTTTTACGAATTAGGCTTTAGCTTAAGGGAATTCTGTGGCTGATAGATCTATCCAAACCACTCTTAACCTTCTTCATATCAGCAATAAGGCCATTTGCTTTCTTATCATTTATGTGTTCATTGAAGTAGCATTTTTAATTACTTTCAAAAACTCTTCATTTCTATTCAAATCCTGGCTAACTTTAGCCCCAGAGGCCTAGTTTCAGCCTCTGTCTCAGCGTTCCAAGTACCTTCCTCACTAAGCTGAATAATGTCTAGCTTTTGATTTAAAGTGACAGATGTGTGATTATTCCTTTCACTTGAACATGTAGCAATCATTGTAGGGTTATTCATTGGCCCAATTTTAATATTGCTGTCAATAGGGAGGCCTGAAGAGAGGGAGAGAGATGTGGGATTGGTGGGGCAGTTAGGACACACATATTTTTCTATTGAGTTTGCCGACTTATATGGGAATAGTTCATATGGCCCAAAAGCAATTACAATAGGAACATCAAAGATCCCCGATTGCAGATCACCATAACAAATATAATGATAAAAATACTTGAAATATTGTGATAATTACCAAACTGTGACACAGAGACACAAAATGAGTACATACTGTTAAAAAGAAAAGGAACAAATTATTTTGCTCATTGCAAAATTGCTAGAAATATTTTATTTGTAAAGGGTACAATATTTGCAAAGTACAATAAATTAAATCATAAGAAAATGAGGTATGCCTACACACACACACACACACACACACACACACACACACACACACACACATATATATATAAGGATAAAGTTTTAGGGTAAAACATACCAATAAATTACATGAGAATGACCTTTCATGAAACTTTGTAATGAACATGGAAATTTACATGGTCCAATTCATGGCATCTGCTTGTGAAATTAAATAAAAAACTACGGGAGGGGAGTGTTAGTGGCTGAATTGTGTCCCTCTAAAACTCACATTGAAGCTGAATTTCCTAGCACCTCAGAATGTGAAAATATTTGGAGACAGGGTCTTTAGAGAAGTGATTAATCTAACAGGAGACTATTAGGTGGACCCTATTATAATCTGACCAGTGTCTTTATAAGAAGAGGAAATTCAGAAGCACACAATAACACCAGAAATGCAATGTCAGAGAAAAAAAGCCCATGTGAGATCACAAAGAGAAGACAGCCATCCACAAGCCAAGGAATGAAGCCTCAAAAGAACCCACACTTGTCAACATCATGATCTTGGGCACTCAGCCTCTGAACTATGAGAAAATAAATCTCTGCCATTTAAGACACCTAGTTTATGGTATCCTGTTCCAGAAGCCCTAGGAAACACACAGGAGATCTTTGCCAAAAAGTCACAGATAATTTTGTTAACTTTAAATACTTAATGATTAGTACATTTACCTATGCATGAAAGGGGAGAGAATGTTTGAATTTCTCATTTAAAATGTCATTTTGTTACAACATTTTACAAACACTCCTTACAAACTTTATTTAAGCTGCTGTCAGTTGATACTCAGCATCTATTTCCACTCCATTTTAAGATCACTCATGTATTACTAATAAGGGAACATTAAAACCCATATTTTAAAGATGTGCATGTAGCCAGGTAACTAGAAACAATTCAGACTCTACTTTCTTGAAGTAGCAGCATAAAATTCAAATGCAGAAGAGAAGAGGTGACATTTCAGTATCTGTGATAACTCACAGGTGATCTTTAGCAAATATAGAGTAGCAGCAGGCATAGTCTATGCTTCCTTATCTAGTCACAAACTTCATGAGTATGGGTGGCTCTGTGCTGACATCAGTGACAACAGTAGTTTCTGGCCAGGGTCATGGCAGGAATGGTATGTCATTATAGACAATGACAGTGACTTCCATCCCTCCAACTCCACCAGTGGTTTGACAAGCATGTAATTTCCCATGTTAAATTTATTTTTGCATTTAGTATGATGTTGGCTGTGGATTTGTTGCATATAGCTTTAATTATTTTGAGTTCTGTTCTTCCAATGTCTGCTTTGTTGAGGGTTTTCATTATGAAGCCATGCTGAATTTTATTAAATGCTTTTTCTGCATCCACTGAGACAATCATTTGGTTTTTATTTTAAATTTTGTTCATATGGTGAATCATGCTTATTGATTTGTGTATGTTGTATATCCTTGCATCCCTGAAATAAAAGCCACTTGATCATGGTATATTATCTTTTTGATGTACCATTGGATTCAGTTTGCTAGTATTTTGTTGAAAATGTTTGTATTTATGTTCATCAGAAATATTGGCCTGTAGTTTTTTCACTGTTGTTGTGTCCTTGCCTGGCTTTGTTATCAGGGCAATAGTGGCTCCACAGAGTGAGTTAGGGAAGATTTCCTCCTTTTTTTTTTTAAATTTTTTTTTTTATTTTTATTGTGCGTGTGTGTGTGTGTAACAGTTTTTGGAGGACTGGTGCTAGTTCTTCTTTGACAGCTGGTATTATTTGGTTGTGAATCTGTATGGTCCTTGTTTTTTTGTTGTTGTTGATGTTGGAAAATTTTTTATTACTGATTCCATCTCACAGTTGATTGTTGGCCTGTTCAAAATTTCTATTTCTTCCGGGTTCAATATGGGGAGTTTGTATGTTTCCAAGAATGCATATATTTCTTCCAGGTTATCTAATTTGTGAGCACACAGAGATTAACAGTAGTCTCTGATGATCTGTTGTATTTCTGTGGCATTAGTTATAATTCTCCTTTTTAATTTCTGATCATGCTTATTTGAACCAGCCTCTGCTAGCTGCAAATTTTTCTGTTGTTAGTCTAGCTGGTGGTCTATTAATTTTGTTTACCTTTTCAAAGACCCAACTTTTGATTTCATCGATTCTTTGTATTTTTTATCTCAATTTCATTAAGTTCTTCTCTGATTTTTTATGTTTATTTTCTTCTAATAGCTTTGGGTTTGGTTTGTTATTTTATTTCATTTTCTACTTTCTTGAGGTACCACAGTAAGTTGTTAATTTGTGATCTTTCTTTTTAATGTAGGCATTTAATGCTATAAACTTTCTCCTTATCACTGCTTTTGCTGTATCCCAGAGGCTCTGGTATGTTGTGCCTCTATTATCATTTGTTTCAAACAATTGAAATACCTGGAATGACTTCTGTTTCCTACACTGAACCATGAATTTGTTATATAATATTGTGCTTAACATATGAAAAAAATTTTACCAGCAAAGGATTAAAGAAATAATAACAAACAGTTTTTACAGTATCAAGCTATGCAAAGAAACAGCAAAATATTTCAGCTTATCCTACTAGATACCCTGAGTCTTCCCTGAGCAGACTATAGATTCCCACCTGGTTTCCTGTGATATTAAACAGGCAAAATGTTTTCTGAAAAAAACATTGCTAAGGACAGAGAGCAAAAATTAATAAACTAGGTTAAAGTTGAAAAATATATAGAAGTAGACAGTGGACAATATATTCCTTGATAATAAAACAAACAAAATAACACTAATAATGATTACAACAATCAGATTTGCTTTATTGTTTACCTTGCTGGGGTCAGTTTATAAAAAGTTAACATGTTTGTTCTACTAGTCCATATTCACACTATCGATAAAGGTATACCCAAGACTAGGAAGAAAAAGAGGTTTAATTGAACTTACAGTTCCATATGGCTGGTGAAGGCTCAGAATCATGGCAGGAGGTGAAAGGCACTGCTTACATGGCAGCAACAAGGGAAAATGAGGAAGAAGCAAAAGTGGAAATCTCTGATAAACCCATCAGATCTCAGGAGACTTACTATCACAAGAATAGTACGGGAAAGACCAACCCCTAAGATTTAATTCCTCCCCCTAGGTCCTTCCCACAACAGGTTGGAATTCTAGGAGATACAATTCAAGTTGAGATTTGGGTGGGGACACAGCCAAACTATATTATTTCAACCCTGGTCCCTCCTAATCTCATGTCTTCACATTTCAAAAACCAACCATGCCTTCCCAGCAGTCCCCTAAAGTCTTAACTCACTTCAACATAAACCCAAAAGTCCATGGTCCAAAGTCTCATCTGAGACAAGGCAAGTCCCTTCAGCCTATGAGCCTGTAAAATCAAAAGCAAGCTAGTTACTTCCTAGATACAATGGTGGTACAGGTATTGGGTAAATACAGTCATTCCAAATAGAGAAATTGGCCAAAACAAAGGGGTTACAGGGCCCAGGTAAGACTAAAATCCGGTGGGACAAATTTTAAATCTCTGAAATGATCTTTTTTGACTCCATGTCTCACATCCAGGTCATGCTGATGCAAAAGGTCAGTTTCCATGGTCTTAGGCAGCTCAGCCTCTGTGGCTTTGCAGGGTACAGCCTCTCTCCTGGCTGCTTTCATGGGCTGGTGTTGGGTGTTTGCAGCTTTTCCAGCCACATGGTGCTAGATGTGGTGGATCCATCATTCTGGGGTCTGGAGGATGGTGGCCTTCTTCTCACAGCTCAACTAGGCAGTGTCAATGTAGGGATTCTCTTTGGGGGCTCCAACTCCACATTTCCCTTCTGCACTGCCTAGAAGAGGTTCTCTATGAGGGCCCCGTCCGTGCAGCAAACATCTGCCTGGGCATCCAGGCGATTCCATATATCTTCTGAAATCTAGGTAGAGGTTCTCAAACCTCAGTTCTTGACTTCTGTGCACCTGCAGGCTCAACACTATGTGAAAACTGCCAAGTCTTGGGGCTTCTACCCTCTGAAGCCATAGCCCAAGTTCTATATTGGCCCCTTTCCTCCATGGCTAGAGCAGCTTGGGCACAGGGCATCAAGTTCCTAGACTGCAAACAGTACAGGGACCCTGGGCTAGGCCCACAGAACCACTTTCGCCTCCTGGACCTCAGGGCCTGTGATGGGAGGGGCTGCTTGAGGGTCTCTGACATGGCCTGGAGACATTTTTCTCATGATATTGGGGATTAACATGAGGATCCTTACTACTTGTATAAATTTCTGCAGCCATGTTGATTTTCTTCTCAAAAAATGAGTTTTTCCTTTGTCAGGCTGTACATTTTCTAAACTTTTGGGCTCTATTTCCCAATTAAAAGCAAATGCTTTTAACAGCACCCAAGTCACCTCTTGAATGCTTTGCAGCTTAGAAATTTCTTCTGCCCGATACCCTAAATCATCTCTCTCAATTTCAGAGTTCCACAAATCTTTAGGGCAGAGGCAAAATGCTGCCAGTCTCTTTGCTAAAACCTAGCAAGAGTCACCTTTGCTCCACTTCCCAAAAAGTTCCTCATCTCCATCTGAGACCACATTTCATTGTCCACATTATTATCAGCATTTTGGTCAAAGTCATTTAACAAGGCTGTAGGGCGTTCCATACTTTCCCACATTTTCCTGTCTTCTTCTGAGTCCTCCAAACTGTTCCAGCATCTGTGTGTTACCCACTTCCAAAGTCACTTCCACATTTTTGGGTATCGCAATGTCCCACTCTCAGTACCAATTTATTGTATTAGCCTGTTTTCACCTTGCTAATAAATATGCAGTGCATATTCTAGTATTTCAGAAAATGGGAATTATAGCTACAGCTGAGAGTTGGTAAGTGATCAAAAATAGCTCTTGGTACACTACTGGACTTTATTAAAAAACTGAGTCCTGAGAATGGAACATTGAGAGACCACGTAGGCAACATTCCGATAATGAAGTAGTTATTATCCCACCACCAGAATTGGAAAGTTGCTGTACTACTGGAACTGAATAATAGCCCTGAAAATCAGTGATGAGGAAAAAAAATACGTATATATATATAAACACACACACACACACACACATCTCACACGTTACCCCCACACACACGTTACCCCCCTCACACACAAATAATGTATATATATTACTTAACACACACATATATACGCAATTTACTTGAAAAAGAAAAAAAAAACTGAGCCTATTTATTTAAGTTGTCAAAATTAGCCAATTTTTACCGATATTCTTTGTTCATTTAATTAACTCAGTGAAGTTTAAGGATTAATTTTTATTTGTGATTTAAATATTCAAAATCTCCTGAGGAGTTTACAGACAAAACTCAATGTAAGAGCAAAATTATTTTAGTAAGCCTTATTAATCATGAAATAATCTCGTCCTTTTAAAGTGTTCAATTCCAGGATGAACTGATTAATAAAACACAGTAATAGTGCCAGATATATTAATCAGTAAATTATAGTAATAAATTTAAGAATTTATAATAACATATCTTTCAATGAAAATAAGCAGGGTTTGTTGTTGTTGTTTTAGCTTGATACAATCTAGAATAAACCAGTTTGAAATACACAGACTGAAAGGTGTTTATTTTTCAGCATATTAAAATATCGTATTATAGTATTTTGTCAATGTTAGACATAAGAATGTAAATGATGCATAACAATATTAATGGAATAATTTTATGCCATCTCACCACACATTGAACCTAGACATCCCCAGTACAGTTGAAACACACCTTCAAAAAGAAACAATGACAACCCAGCAGAAATGATAAAGTAATCAAATGATTGATTAGGTAACTTTAGTTTAGACAGTTTAGATGAGTCCTTGATAATCAATGCCAAAAAAAAGATGGAACAAGAAAATCACTAATTTATGTATTCAAAAGAAATAATGAAGTCAATTGATATTGTTTGGCTCTGTGTCCCCTCCCAAATCTCATCTCAAATTGTAATCCACACATGTTGGAGAAGGGGCCTAGTGGGAGATAATTAGATCATGGTGGTGAATTTCTCCCTTCTTGTTCTCATGATAGTGAATTAATTGTCATGAGAGCTGATGGCCTTAAAATGTGGCACTCCACCTCGCTCTCTCTCTAACCTGCAGCTATGTAAGACATGCTACATTTCCCTTTTAACTTCTGCCATCATTGTAAGTCTCCTGAGGCCTCCCCGGACATGTGGAACTGTGAGTTGATTAAACCTTTTTTTCTTTATAAATTACTCAGTCTCAGGTAGCAGTGTGGAAACAGACTAATACAGAAAATTGGTACCAAATTAGTGGGACATTTCTATAAAGATAACTGAGAATGTGGAAACGATATTGGAACTAGGTAACCAGTAGAGTTTGAAACAACTTGGAGGGTTCAGAAGAAGACAGTAAGATGAGGAAAAGTTTACAACTTCCTAGAGACTAGTTGAATGGTTTTGACCAAAATGCTGATAGTGATATTGACAGTGAAGTGCAGGCTGAGGTAGCCTCAGATGGAGATGAGGAACTTGGTGGGAACTGGAGCAAAGGTGACTCTTGCTATGCTTTAGGAAAGAGACTTGTGGAGTTTTCCCCTGCCCTAGAGATGCATGGAACTTTCAACTTGAGACAAATGATTTAAGGTATCTGGCAGAAGAAATTTCTAAGCAGCAAAGCATCCAAGAGGTGACCTGGCTTTTTCTAAAAGCACACAGTCATACACATTCACAAAAACATGGTTTGAAATTTGAACTTATGTTTAAAAGGGAGCAGAGCATATAAGTTTGGAAAATTTGCAGAAATTTTCCAAAGAAAGAAGAAAAACCCAGTTTTTTGGAAGAAATTCAAGCCAGCTGCAGAAATTTGCATAAGTGACAGGGAGCCAAAAGTTAATAGCCAAGACAATGGGGAAAATATCTCCAGGGCATTTCAGAGATCTTTGAGGCAACCCCTCCCATCACAGGTCTTGAGGCCTAGGAGGGAAAAATGATTTCTTGGGCTGAGGTGAAGGTCCTACTGCTCTGTGCAGTTTTGGGACAAGGCATACTGTGTCCCAGCCACTCCAGCTCCACCTATGGCTAAAAAGCGCCAAAGTACATCTAAGATCATTGCTTCAGAGGGTGCAAGTCCCAAGCCTTGGTAGGTTTCACGTGGTGCTGGGCCTGCAGAAGTGCAGAAAACAAGAGTTGAGTTCTGTGTACCTCTTCATAGACTTCAGAGAATGTATGGAAATGCCTAGAAGTCCAGGCAGAAGGCTGTTGCAGGGGCAGAGCCCTCATGAAGAACCTCTATTAGGGCAGTGGAGATGGGAAATGTGGGGTTGGAGCGCCCACACAGAGTCCCCACTGGGGCACTGCCTAGTGGAGCTGTGAGAAGAGGGCCACTGTGCTCCAGATTCCAGAACGGTAGATCCACTGACAACTTGTATCGTGCACTTGGAAAAGCTGCAAGCACAAAACACTGGCCCATGCAAGCAGCCATGGGCCTATTCCCTTCAGAGCCATAGGGGTGGAGTTGCCCAAAGCTTTGTGAGCCTGCCCCATGCCTCCGCATGCCCTGGAGGTAAGACATGAAGTCAAATGGGATTATTTTGGAGTTTTAAGATTTAATGACTACCCTGTTGGGTTTGAACTTGCATGGGGCATGTGGCCCCTTTGTTTTGTCCAATTCCTCCCATTTGGAATGGGAACATTTACCTACCACTCTCTTGAGCCTCCTGTCCAGGAGGTCCATTAGTGCCTCAGTTCTATTCAGTATGGACCTGTAGGTGCTTCCCACCCACAAGTCACCTGTCAGGGTGAGCCTAGTGATCAGCTCGGAAAAGCAGAGCCACTTGTGGCCAAGAGGAATTGTTCTGGGAGTTGATAGTAAGCAGGAGAGTGAAAGGAGAGAAGAAAACAGTGTATGGGGGTTGAATGACTCCTGCTGAAGAAGGGGAGGCTTAGAGGTTTTTTACCACTGGGGAACATATCCGAGTCACAGCACCAAAGTATGTTACCAGCAGTGAATCCATATGGTCTGCAGCAACTTCAATTCTTACCTCCTCAGAAGAAAGCATTTAACTGAGGAGCATAAGGCAAAAGGAGAGACTGAGGCAAGTTTTAGAGCAAAAGTGAGTTTTTTTAAAAAAAAGCTTTAGAGAAGTAAAGTACACTTGGAATAGGGCCAAGCAGACGACTAGGGAGATCAAGTGCCCTGTTTTACCTTTGACTTGGGGTTTTATACATTGACATACTACTACAATCTTGCATTCCTTCTCCCCTGATTCTTCCCTTTTGGGTGGGCTCTCCACATGTGCAGCAGCCTGCTAGCACTTGGGAGTTGAGCATATGCAGTGTGTTTACTGGAGTCGTATGTATGCTCTCTTGAGGTGTTATTCCCTTACCAGCTGAATTTTCCTAGAAGGTCATACAACAGTTAAACACTACCATTTTACTTTTTAACATGCATGCTTGAGCACATTTGTCCAACTCCTGTGATGTTATTGGGAAGCTGCTGATCACCTGTTTCAGGTTTTGTCTCTCTGTTGGGAGACGGCCTTTCCCTGGTGCCAGCTGCAACCAATTATTATTTTAGCGAGACACTTTAACAACCATCTGACCATGACCTGATGGTCACCTGACATTCCTAGTTGGGGGAGGGAGCCCTCCCCTACCCTGCTAGTGCCTGACAAGCTACCTACTGTAACAAAATGATCTGGTTTTTCAAAAATACAAATAATGGATACATAATAAAATAAACATACAGGTAAGTGAAGTTGTTATAGATTATAAAAGACTTACAAGACAACAATCAATTGCAATGTGTGACTTATGGATCATGATTTAAACCAATGGACTATAAAAAAAGAATTTTGATATAAATTGGCACATTTATTTTGGGTTGCAGATGGCAGTAAGAAAATGTTGCAAATTTTCTTCTGTATGGTAATTACTGTGAAATTTAAAATAAATAATAAAACTGCAATATTTGAAAATGTAAAATATAAAATATTCAAACCATATTAAATATTGAAACCATTTTCTCCTAGGTCCCTGAACCTGCAATAGGAGGTTCTGCCATGAAGACCTCTGGCATGCCCTGGAGGCGTTTTCTCCATATTCTTGGGAATTAAAATTTGGCTCCTCCTTACATATGCAAATTTCTGCAGCTGGCTTTAATTTCTCCTCAGAAAATGAGTTTTTCTTTTCTGTCACATTTCCAGGCTGTAAATTTTCTGAACTTTTACATCCTTCTTCCCTTATAAAACTGAATGCTTTTAACAGCACTCAAGTCACCTCTTGAATGCTTTGCTACTTAGAAATTTCTTTCACCTAATACCCCAACTCATCTCTCTCAAGTTCAAAGTACCACAAATATCTAGGGCAGGGGCAAAATGCCATCAGTCTGTTTGCTAAAACATAACAAGTGTCACCTTTGCTCCAGTTCCCAACAAGTTTCTCATCTCCATCTGATATCATCTCAGCCTGGATTTCATTGTCCATATCATTGTAAGCAGTCTGGGCAAAGCCATTCAACAGGTCTCTAGGGAGTTTCAAACTTTCCCAGATTTCCTTGTCTTCTTCTGAGCCCTCCAAACTGTTTGACCCTCTGCCTGTTACCCAGGTCCAAAATTGCTTCCACATTTTCAAGTATCTTTTAAGCAACACCCCACTCTACTGGTACCAATTTGCTATATTAATCTGTTCTCACACTGCTCAGACATACCTGAGACTGGGCAATTTCCAAAAGAAAGTTAATTGGACTTACAATTCCACATGGCTAGGAAGCCTCACTATCATGGTGGAAGGCAAGGAGGAGCAAGTTACATCTTACATAATGGCAGCAGGCCAAGAGAGAAAACTTGTGCAGGGGAACTCATCTTTATAAAACCATCAGATCTCATGAGACTTATTCAGTATCATGAGAACAGCATGGCAAAGACTTGCCCCCATGATTCGACTACCCCCCACTGAGTCCCTCCCACAACATGTGGGAATTCAAGATGAGATTTGGATAGGGACACATTAAAACCGTATCAGCATGACATCTAGGATTTTCTTTACACATCTAGTCCAAGATGAAAAAAGTGGAGAAGAATATGAAACAAATTTGGAGAATATGTTGATTATTCTTGAAGCTGGGAGCTGAATACATTAAACTGTTAACTGTTTTATTTTTATGTACTTTTTAAATGTTCATAATAATAATATTTTAATATATGCATGCAGTTGAATTATTGTAATGACTGAATGAACTAAAATCTTTCCTTATAATATCTAAAAATCTTCATCAGTCACAACTTCACAGTCTTAACTATTCTCTATTTTTTCCTTTTATTAATGAATGATTTACATTTTTACTACATTCTTAAGAAAATCAATGTCAATAGTATACCAACAAGACAATTTAGTTTATTCTGACAAACATATGCAGAAGTTTACTTTGTGCTATGAACTGCCAGATGCTGGAAATAACTAGTGTAAAAGATAAACTCTTCTTAGATTTTATTTCTTTTGGTACGTCTACTTGTGAATGTCAGAAATAGCCAATAAAATTGAATTCCTAGTGGTTTTTGCTTTATTCATGGCTCTTTTCAATTCACTTCACATTCATTTCAAGACATTTCTTACACCTAATGTCTTGCCTTTTTATGTTTTGTCTGATGATTTTATATTCTACAGCCTGAAAAACTAGAGCTTTATACTGTTTCTCCAACATTAATCTTGAATTTCTCCAACGAATAAAATGGATTTAACATAAAATCAATTGATCCTCATGCTATCTGGTACTTCTCACTAGTTTAACTTAATTCTCATAAACAGAAATCAGAGAGCCCTCATAGAGACAGAGAGAGAAGAGAGATTTAATTCAACATAATAGTTGTACCTCTGTCCTTATGCAGAGATGCTAAACGAATGCAAATTTCTATAAGCTTGGTTGCATTATTTGTCATACATATCATAAGTAATAGTATGACCATGTTGTGTTTGTTAAATGAGCCCAATAGTCTTTTTATGGTATAATGCTCTATAATATAAGAAATAAGCTACTAATAATTACAAAAATACTGTTACCAAATTTGTGGTTTACAGAGTGTAATATTATATGTGAAAAGGCAGAACTCCTGGCAACACAGGTATGTCCTAGTTTATCTATGTCATAAATAACAATGAAATTCTTAATTATTTAATTAGTTATAGATACCCATGCACTGTATCCCTCGCCCAACATACAAGTTAAGTTATAGAATAAATTTAATCCCCTGCAAATGTACTTGCCTCAAGTTAAGAAATGCAATAAACATCACCTGCGTGTACATCAACAAACTCCATTAACCTTTTCATTAGTTGGATTCACCTCTTGTTGCAAATCTGCTTCCTATAATTCATCCAGTCTGTAATGTATCACAAAACTCAGCCAAGCTCCATAATTGCTTACTTTCCACTGCAGAAAGCGTCAATTAAACACTAGTAAAATGCTAGTAGTTCCCATCGATCAATATTTCATTCAGGTTTCTGCTCAAATGCCAAACTTAAAGGATTTCAGTGATGACTGTATCAAAATTTGTGTATTTTTAGTAGAAATACTGAATTCTTACCTTTCTTCATTTACTTTTTCAACAAATCCCTTGCAATGATATTAAATTATACATCTAGCATTTATTTATTATCTGTATTTTCCACTAGTATAGATGGTCATTGAAGGCAGATATTTCTCCTTTTTGTGCTATTCTAACCCCTCTGTCACAAAAATGAATGTTGCATAATAGGGGCTACATAAACATTTGTTGAATGAACAAATTAATGAATGGCTATAGAGAGAAAGAAAATCTGTTCACCGACCTCAGATAACTGTGACATGAAATTTCTCTCATATTTTGTTAAGTCACAGTTTAAAATACTGAGATTATTAAATAAGAAACATTCTCAAATAAAGGGAATGGATACATTATGATGAGAACGAAAGCAAAATCAAATCTTTAACTTAAATAATTTGAAATGTGTGAGGTTATATCATTGGTAGATATTCATATAGACATAGGTAAGTAAAATAGAATAGGTAGCACATTCACAATTAGAAATAGAAACTCTCACAAATAATTTGTGCACCATTGCATTGCTGTTTTTTGGAATAATAATGCAAAAATTCAGATAACAATAATGTTATTGAAGAATATTAGAATCACATAGAATAGAGGTGTCATATGTCAGAAAGACCCAGGCTTCAGCTCTATCAGTGTATAATGTGATCAAGTAATATAATTTCTCTATCTTTAAATTCATTTCTTAATATATCAGAAATATAGGGGTTGTCAAAAGGATGAATTGAGATAATTAACAGAAAGTACTTGTGAAAGAGACCAGTGGCTACTATCTGAAATTTCTGATCTCCTTTTCTTATTGGATACACAGCTAGCCTACATTCCAGCCACAGTCATCCCAAATGATTAACTCCACTTCAAGATCTGGTTCATAACGTCTCCCTTGCACTCATGTCTTCTTCTATCTTGTTGGAGTAAAAAAGACATGAGCACCAGACTAATTTTCAGGCCATCTCTGTCAGTATGAATCCGTGAATAATCACACGGAGGAGGGCAGTCCTGCCAGTCTATTCCATCCAACCACTCATAATTTGAGCCATAAACTTAAAATAATTTTAGTTTTGCTTTATGTTATAAAATATGGTTTTTTGGGGGGCAAAGAGTAAATTCTCTTAACATAAAACTTATAAAACTATGACATATTGAATATAATAAATACTTCAACACACTATGCAGTTTTTATTAAATTGTCTGAATAAGTAGTTAGCAATTACTTATTTCATGGGAAGACTTTATACCATGAAAAACCTTGCAAATAGCAGTACTGAATTGATTTTTAGAAACCTTCAAAAATTCTTATATTATTAAATGTACCATTATGTACTAGGTAGAGTTTATGTTGAAAATGAAAATTCATTGATATGTGAATTTTCAGTGATTAACCAAAATTAGGTGATTAGGTTTACTTGTTAAGTGATGATTTCAGGAGGAAATGGGGATCAGGCAGCATGGTAGCATTTACTTATTAACTAAATTTAGGTTTTCTAGAAATAATCTCAGTCCTTCATGCCTAAAGAAATTGAAACACTGTAAGCAATTTATTTTAGGCTAAAATGTGGTATTCATTCCAGTAAAGTCGCCCTCAATCTTTTGCAAGACTGTCAGATGGCGTTGTGCCCTTCAAATAACTTCAGAGGCTCAAAGTCATAGGCTGATAACAAATTTGTCAATAAGCATAAGCCATTGTAAATACATTTGGAGCAAAATGAAATTTTGGATATTCAATTATATAGCAATCAACTTTGTTGATTTGTTTTAATTCTTGAAAGACAGCCCCAACGTTAACAGATTAACAATGTACCATCTGTATCTAAGGTTGACACTAATTGGTAGTAAAACAAACATTAAACCTTATTTTCCAAACCTGCATATTATGCAGCTTGTAATCAAATCTAAGGTGATCATTTTCTTGAAACTTTCAACCCTATAAGTAAGATAAGCCTTATCATTTTCTCCTTAGATTTTATCCCTTCAGGATTTTGAATTGCAATTAATAATAAACTTATTATATCATATTTTAAGCTATCTAAATTTTTTGATTATGTATAAGATATACTAGAACTATTTCATCAAAAAAGAATTAATATATCAAACAAATTAATAGATGTTTTTCCCACTAGTAGTATTTCTTTAATGTCTCATTATTTCCATAAATAACCTTGGATTTCCTCATAAAAACTACGATGGCATAATGAATTATTTCCGTATTACATTGCTGTTGAGAGGAGGCTATATTCCACCAGAAATTGAAAAAAAAATTCTGTACAGTGTACAGCCATTGAGGAAAACTAGGCATATCGTTTTTAAAGTCAACTTTAACTAATAGATTAAAGGAGCCTAGGATGATGGAATGTTTTACCATCCTCTGGGATCGTAGATGTCACCTTCAGCCAGCGGTGCTCTAATCTACAATAGCATCAATGATCATCTACTGAGTGCTGAATTAGGGAGAAGCAAGATTCAAACCTTAAAAGAAGAAAGAATTATTGCTGAGAAAAGAAGATGTGGGAATGCTGAAGTTCTAGGCCATTGGAATAGAACTGTTCCAAGCTGAAGTTCTAGGCCATTGGAATATAAATAGAAATTACTGGGAAAGAAGTGGAGTTCACGATAAGGGATGCAAAGCTATTGTGATATTACTTTGTAGACTCTCTACCTTCCATTGCTGGGGGTGACCAAAGTGTCTTGAATCTTGATTTGGAAGAACTCCTGGGCAGAAACTAGTTTACAGCATTTCCTCTAAACTCTCCCATTATTAAATAAGAAAGATTGATTATAATTAAAGATTTATATCAGTTACTCAGTTTCCCCTTTTAACAAGTAAATGGAGAATGATAGTTACAATTCACTTGTTGTGAATTATTATTATTTTGCTGGGGGAATGGGATCTCCCTTTGTTGCCCAAGCTGGTTTTGAACTCCTGAGCTCTAGTGATCCTCCTGCCTAAGCCTTCCAAAGACCTGGGATTATAAGCATGAGCCAACACACCCAGCTGTGAACTAATTTTATCTGTTTACATCTATAAAAATTCCTTGCAAAAAAGTATAACAGTACCTAGCAGAAAATTAAAACAAAACAAAAAAAGAAACTACAGAAAGGTACCCAGCAAAATGTGAATGTGAGGCTCAGCAAATGATGGATCATTTGTAGAATGAAGAGGTTTCCAGTGGAGGAAAAGTGGAATAGGTACGGCAGAAATGTCGGTAGAAATTCTACAATAATTCACCAGACATATGCTGAGAAGAAGCACTTCACGGAGATTACTGGGTTTCAGATCACAAGGAAAAGTGAGGAGCTAGAAACTACATATTATATGAAAGTCAGGAGACTTAATTTCAAGTAAAGTAAAAGGACATTATTAATCTTGAAAGTATTCTTTTTTCAATATCAATTGTGCAAGTCCTGGTTGTTGCAAATTTTTTTCTGTGCATGTGGAGTCGAAAAATTCAAATTTTGTTATTATTACACTAACATCTTTATTACATTTCTCAACCTCTCTGTCTTGTTTATTTTTCATGTCATAAAGCAATTTAAGAATATTCATTATAATGTTTTATTATTTAGACATTTATTACTGAGAACAATAAAAAACATTGAAATCTATTCTAAGACCTGGATTACATTTTTTTTTCTGTAATCTACTAATTAGATTCCAGTTGGTGATGGCTTTCCTAGATTAAAAATGGTTTTACTTAACTACTTATGTCAGAGAAATGCCACAAAATTATAATTGTATGTGTGTTAGTGAAACATGATATATATTTTCAATTGTCTATCAATAATGCATTTATAAAGTTTGGTTAAACAGCCTTATTGTCCAAAGACGATAACAACATTGTAATTAAGCAGGTGAATGAAGATTATGCGTTTAAATGTCTAGATATTTTAAATAAAAGGGACAAAGAAAGATTCAATTTTATACAAAAAGAACAAATCACCTTCAACACACATTCCCCAGACTAAACAGAATTTCTCAGACAAGAGCAAAATTTATAAACACAAGAGATTAAATTATTCTTTTGTATAATGTTATTGGCAAATGCAGCCTGATTATCTAAACTCAATTATTCCTTCACAATGTATTTTATTCTCTAGCTCCCCAAATAAAATTGTAATGACATGCATGTTTCTAAGCAAAGCTCAGAAATTAGTGCGTATTTTTGACTCTCATTTGAATTTATTATATTTTTCACAGAAAGTGCCCCTTTCACCTAAAACATGTCCTGATTTTCCAAAAGTATATTTGAGAAAATTATGGGTTTTCCTTGAAACAAATGAAATTGTATGCTTCAAAAATCAGATCATTGGTTGATTCTTATAACCAGGACTTACCTTATTTCTCTCATTCAATCATTCTTTTGATTTTTTAATTCGATAAATTGACACACTATGAGAAACAATAGTGACTGTCAAACATCCAATAAGATGTAGTAAGTAGCATTTACTGAATTCTTACTATGCCCTAGTTGCTATGCTAATTTTATGATATTTCCTAATCCATGTAATGCTCAAAACAAACTATCAGATATTATTATTGTACTGGTGAGAAAACAGATGCGCAGAAATTAATAAATCATGTCTTTAAATTGAATTCTCATGTATACAAGAAAGATGAGAGCAGCCTCTGGTAGCATGGAGCAGGAACCCAGTTAGGTCTTGTTATGCTGAGTGCAAACAATTTGAGAAAGTATCAACATCAGACAAGGCCACTGTGGGACTGCAGTGAATAAGACAAAAACAAGGCCACTTCATATTCATGTCTAAACACAGACAAAACTTGACCATTGTCTAAGTCACAAAATAGCAAACATTTCTCTACACTGGCTAATATAAGTTTCTGCTGTTTCCTTACCAATTAAACCTACAGCTACAACCATGTCATCTCTCTTTCTTGGTAAGATTTATTAAAAAATCCAATCGTATAACCACTCTCACACTCAGTTGCTCCCACTCCAAGTCCAAAGCAAAGCTCCACTTTTTAAACAACTCCAAAATCAACTAAAGCAAATGCTCTTAGTTTGCTAACACCCTCTTACAGCGCTGTTCCAGGGTTCTGCATGCTGGACATTCTTCCTTACTGCACTGAGTAATAAAACAACTTTTTCAATTGTAAGTGTGTTCCCGGTTGTCCCTGGCTGGAAGGCACTAAGAATATGATACCAGGAACCAGGAAAAATCACTTTTCTAATCAGTTTCTGACATTGAAAAAGAGAAGAGAGAGAGAGAGAGAGAGAGAGAGAAAATATGATAGCAAAGCATAAATTAGAAAGAAAAAAAGGTGTCTTGAGGCTGTTGGAAAGCTGTAGGAATGAATGAGACTATTTGAAAATGTATATTTGGATTTCTAGAATAGATTTATTATTCATTTAATTGTCAGCATTCAATTTAAATCTGTACATACATTAAAAGTTTCAAATTTCAAAATATGTGTAATTTTAAAATTAGAATAAAAACAGAATCAGAAAACCAGTTAGCGTGCAAGAATACAGTGGATCCAGTATCTTAAGTTTCCATAACTGTGTCATCGTATCAGCCTTTTAAACAAAAAATACCTTCTCCATATTTTGTTAGATAAGAATACGCATGGAAGCAAACTACTCATGTTTGGTGTTCTAAGGAATTATAGTTGACTCTGTCTAGTTCTCTAGAATAATTAGAGTTATAACTAGTCTACCATCAAAACTAGTGTCTAGGAAATAAAGAGGCAAATATAATTCACAAGAGTTAAAATAAAGATCCTACCACTAAATACTGTAACTTATATTTTCTAGTCATTCATGAGCTTAATGATGTGTTATACTTGAGTCTAGTAGAACTGAGTATTAACAGAATTGAAGTACATGGCAAGAAAAAGAATACAGATGGTGTATGAAGGAGTATTTAACCCAATATTAATGAAGGATCTTTAAACTGACAGCATAAGGGGAGGAAGAATTACATTAAATCATACACTTACTATAAAAAATAGAAAATGACAAATGTTAGAGAGGATGCAGAGCGATGGGAAACTCTACTGCTGGTAGGAAATTAAAAGGGTGCAGCCACTGTGAAAAAATGAGATGGAAATGTCTAAAAAAATGAAAAATAGAATTACTCTATGATACACAAATTTCACTTCTGGGGATATATTTAAAAACATGAACTGCAGTCTCAAAGAGATAATTGTGCACATAACAGCATTGTTTACAATAGCCAAAAGAGGGAAGGACCCCCAGGTGTCACACAGTCAATGAATGGTGTGTGTGTGTGTGTGTGTGTGTGTGTGTGTGTGTGTATCACATAGTGGAATATTCTTCAGCCTTAAAAAGGACATGAATTTTGACACATGTTGCAATATTAATGAAACTTAAAGACATTGTACTAAATGACATAAATCAGTCACAAAAAGACAAACACTGAATGATTACATATGTATGAGGTAGCTAGAGTCGTCAAAGTCATACAGACAGAAAGTAGAAAGTTGGTTGTCAGGGACCGTATGCAATAGAGAATTGTGGAGGGTTATCGTTTTATAGGTACAGTGTTTCAGCTTTGCAAGAATAAAAGAGCCCTGGAGATTAAAGATGGTGATGATCACACAACAATGTGAATGTACTTAATACTACCAACATGTACCTTAAAAACGATGAAAATGGTAAGTTTTATGTTAGGTGTATTTTACCACAATTAATTTTTTTAAAATTTTAATGATAATTTAGAAAATACCTAGTGCTCAATGAACAAAGCTATACGAAACTAATAAACATAAAATCAAAAAGTCCTTTAAACCTTTCTTTTAATGAAATGACCCAGTAATATTTCATTTCTTAATGAATGATCCAGTAATATGTGTATATAAACATTTTTGCTGTACATAATACATACACATGTATTATCAGAGTACAGGCAGTAACATCTGGGTTATATAGAAAACTTGGCTCTCCAATAAAATTTGGGTCACAGAATTTCAGAGTGGCAGAGGCTTGACTCAATTATTTAAATTTCAGTGGCATCTAGGAGCTGCAGATTTCAAGGACATGTATGTTCAGAAAAACATCACTTTTAATAAAACACAAACTCATCATTTCAGGATCAGCTACTCTGACATTTGTCTTGGTAATAAAATCAACTAACTTCTGTAGTGACATTTTCTTAAAGTTGCTATCAACTATGATGGTCTGCTTTCACTATGACACATCCCAATCATATTGGGCGTTCCGGTGTTGACCTTGGCATAGTTGGTCCTGAGAACTACTTAGCACTCTCAGGTTATGAGTTAGTCAGTGAGATCACACAGGGGTTATGAGAGCCAAACATGATTTATGGCAAGAATCACATACTGTGATGCCTTAACAGGCAGGATAGGTAGCTTAAAAGAGGGAAGGTGGCTGGCAATGGGGTCATGCAATGTCTTGTTTTAACAAGATGGTATAATGCTACACAGGAATATTCTTCAGTTAAACTAAGAAATGTACTTTTTTGTTGTTTTTCTCTCAAAATGCATGGCTCTTTGGGTTCCCTATTACTATTTTAACAGTGACTAACGATAAAGAAGAAATACTTTTATTTCCTTTTAATATTACACAATTGCAGCTGTTTTGCAATGAGTAATTTAAGATCAGACTTTAAGAAGTAGAACATCTTCATGTTGTTAAATGTTGCTAATAATTCTTTTTTTTAACCCTGCAGTAATTCTGTAAGCCAAATGACGACTTTGTGACCCTTAATCTAAGTCCTTTGTTACTAAATTGTTGATTCTCAAAATAAAACTAATTAAACAACAACAAAACACTGTTTAGTCTCATCAGTTCTACAAAACAGTTCTACAATCTATCCATTATTTTGTATACTATTTATTTGTGACAAATGTTTATAATTTTGCTGACCCATTTGTTCATGAAAGTCAAAATCTGGAATTTAAAAAAATCTTAAGTTTCCTTAAAAATATATAACATTTCCTTTACATTTTTGAAAATAATTCTTTAAAAGTTTAAGTATATGAACAATAGGAAAAGGATGTAATGACTATTATGACTAATAGTAAGAGATACTAATTCTGTAGTATCTCTTCCATTTTAAATGACTCTGAAGTAAGGAGAAACTTGGAGAGGCTGACTTGAAAATAAGTCTCTAAAGGCTGTCTCCAGAAAGTAAAACTTTTAGATAAGCACATCATGGAGTTGATAATAGCTAAGCAGCCACCTCAAGAGCAGAGGGCTCCCAGGTCAGCAGGAAGAGACGTTAACCTGATTGCAACTATTAACACCTCTAAAAAAAGAATGTGTTACTCAGAAGGGAGATCATCCAAATACAAAAGTGCAAAATAGAGAGGACCGCAGCATTAAATATTATGTAAGTTCCTTTAACCTCTTTCCAAGAGAGCAGGTGCTCAGATACTGACCATGGTCTTATTTTTTTATTCAGTCTGAATGTTAAAGCTATACCTAATGTAAAGATAAATGCTTTATGTGACAATTGGTTGTCTGCTTACCCAATGTGCCCTGATTGATGTCTATGATGTGAACGGGTGAGACCCTATCCCCTGCCATTTTACTGGGGCCTGCTGTTAATTCATGAGCTGGTATAACATGAATTTTGTTTTTATTTGGTTTGACCAAGGCCCAGTGGTTCCCCTGTTCATTTGCCTCCACCGGATACCCAGCAGTGATAATCCACTTGTGTTAGTAAATTTTCACACTGTTGTAAAGATATGGAGACTGAGTCATTTGTAAACAAAGGAGGTTTAATTGATTCACAGTTCCACATGTCTGGGGAGGCCTCAGGAAACTTACAACCATGGTGGAAGGGGAAACAGGCACCTTCTCCACAAGGCAAGGGAGAGAAGGAGAACTGGAGAAACTGCCACTTATAAAACCATCAGATCTTGTGGGAACTCACTCACTATCATGAGAACAGCATGGGGGAAACCGTCTCCATGATCCAATCACCTCGCATCGGGTTTCTCCCCTGACACTTGGGGGTTACAATTTTGATTACCATTTGAGATAAGATTTCGGTGGGGACACAGGCACATCATATCACCACCTGTCTCCAAGCTGGGTCAGCTATCCTAAAGATTTCAGCTATAGAACTATTGACACTCCCCACTGTTTCTCCCACCTTGTAAACCTTCTTGTGGGCTTGCCTTCCACTACCAGCTATCCCCACATTTCCCCAAAATGCAGGAAGAGTCCTAGATTCTTTATATCGCCCATGTGCTGAGAATGGCTGGGAAGTGCTAACTTCCTCCCTTTCTGCCTTCCCAGATTGTTGCTGAACACCCTGTGAGATCATCATCTCCTTCTACCCCAAATAGAAACGGAAACAAATGGCCCTTTTCCATCTGCATTCAACTATTATTTTTTCACACTCTAACAACACTTGGTTTTCTGGCCTTCCCTACATTTGCATATCATTTTCTTCCAAAAATTCCTCAGCCTTGGAGAAGTTGGTATTCCATTATATTTAGAACATAAAAAAATAAAAACACATAAACTAATGAAAAACACTGTGATCTAAGCCACCAAGCTTGGCTTTTGATATAAAAAATAGGAGCTAATGGGGTCTAAAAAATTATTACATCTCTGAAAAAATCCTCAATTCTAAATCCTGGCAACTCCCAAGACATGGAATTCTATCTTTTAATTTCTCAGAAAACAGTCCTCACCTACTATCTTCCAATCACTAAGGAGATGATTATGTACATAAAAGTGAAGAGGGGGGGTTGCTGCACCATATGGTCATTCTATTTTTAATTTTTTGAGAAACTCATATTTTTTTCATAGTGGTTTCACCTATTTGCATTCCTACCAACAGTGTTCCAGGGTTCTCTTTTTCCACATCCTCCCAATATTTGTTATCTTTCTTTTTTTGTTGTTTTGTTAATAGCCATTCTAGCAGGAGTGAGGTAATGGCAAATTAATTGTTTATCAAATGAATGGATTAAAAAACATGGTATATACATACAATAAAATATTCTTCAGCATTAACAAAATAAGTAAATCCTGCCATTTGGGATAACACGGATGAACTTGGAGGACATTATGCTAGAGAAATAAGTCAGACACAGACAGACAAAATCTACACAATACCAATTATATGGTAAGTCTGAGTCAAAATCACAGAAGCAGTAGGTAAAAGGCAGTTGCCAGGGACTCAGGGAGAAGGAAATGGGGAGGCACCAGTCAAAGGGTACAAAGTTATAAACAAGATGAATAAGTCCTAGAGTTCTACTCTTTAGCATATTGCTTGTAGCTAACAATACTTTTATATACTTAAAAATTTGCTGAAAGTGTAGATCCTATGTTGTGTTCTTATCACAAAAATAATAAATAAGTAAGTAGGAAATAAGAGACTTTTGGAGGAGATGAGTAAGTGTATGGCATAGATTGTGGCAATAGTTTCACAATTGTGTACGTAGCTCCAAATTCATCACACTGTGTACATTTAACTAAGTGCAGTTTTTTGTATATCAATCAAACCTCGATAAAGCAGTTATTTTTTTAAAGTGCAGAAGAAAAAATACATTACATATTTTTAAATGCTACTTTCATTAATAATTTTGAATGCTACATAATTTATATATATATATATTCAGCTTTACAATAAATAACACTATAAACCATTTGGCATGCACAATTATCTGTGCAAAGTGATGCACATATTAACTCAGTTAATCTTCATTGTTAGGATCTCAGGATTAGAGATAAAAAGACAATGTTTTAGACAAGTGAATTGTTTTGCCACAGATTGAAGAGTTACTAAGTGTGAAACTGGTATTTAATGCCAATGAGTTTAGCTCCAGAGCCTATGCTGTTAAACATTTTTTAATATATAGCATTTATATTCACATTGATCCAATATGTACCTGTTAAATCTTTCCTATGGAAAATCACTTTGCTAGATGCATGTGCTACAATACCTCTAAAGTTAATTTAACAGGCCTTCAAGGAGCTGTTAGTCTAAAGAGTAGTGATGAGACATAAATAAATACATTTTACAGGCAGCCTACGAATAGTCCCCAGAGAGCTATAGATATATCACAAAATGCATTTCTTTCTTCTTTTAATTTATGTTTTCTTCTTTCTTTCACTTTAGAATATGCTTTCATATATTTGATCTGTGAAAAATTCACAATTCTTGTCCTCATTTGTTAACAGCAGAGGGAGAGACAGAATATGCTGACATCAACATGTCCACAAACTTGGAGCTATCAAAATGTTCTGCTTCATCGTGTGGACAAGTGACACCATCCGTCCCTCCTGGACACACATCTCAAGAAAATGAACATTCCCCATTTTCTGTTCTTCTTTTCCCTTCGTTGACACTCAAACTGGAGATCAAATGGTCAATGTGCTGAGTGAATGAAACATTTCTCTAGATCAGTCTAGTATAGTTATTAAAAGCACAGTTTCCCTGGTGTCAAATCCTCACCCTGCCTCTTTCCTTTTGTGATTGCGGGGAAGTTGCCTAAACTCTCTATGCTACAGTCTTTGAATCTTTGAACAAGGTTGGTAAAAATGCTCTCTGATTGGTTATAAAGATGAGGAGGATTTATTTATATACAGTAGGCGCAATGCCTAAAACAGAATAGGTATGTTATTATTATCCTTTTATGACTATAAAAAATGAACTTCCAATAATGAAATTATTGTCAAAACTTACTGTATACATAGAAATACACTAGTGTGATTCCATTATAATAATAATGCATCTGCAAAGAAGTAAACTGAACATCTGTTTATATTCAAGTAAAGAAACATTTCTTAAAGAAGCAGAAGTTCCAATTTCGAATCCAAAATTGCTAAAGGACATTTTTCCTTTTATATATCATCATCTTACTCAACACTGATATATCAGTGCAATTTGTTTCTCCATGAAATGTTTCCAACTTATTGACATGATTCTTAATTATTTATTTTTTGGCAACCAAAATTTAAATCAACAGAGAATAAAACAAATGTAGGTGATTGCTCTAAAACAAGCTATCAAGTAGGTTAAAAATTCAATTAACAAATGCTAATGGTAAATGTTTACAGAGGTTTGAATTAAAGTAGAAAGAAAAAAAAAACAGAGGGGACTGCAAGACATTTTATGAGCCTAACTTTCTCTAGTAAAGCAGTTTTTCTGGATTTAGTTGTTTATTTATAATGATAAGTCATGCATTTAGTTCCTAGGATGCTAGCTTTAATGAAGCAATATAATAATAAAATATTTTCAAAATTATTCAGGAAGTATACCTAAGTATTGAAACATATAGTATTTTTGATATCCTACATAATTTTCAATTAATGATAAAAAGCATAAGTAGAACAAAATGTTAAGGGTTAATAATTCAGAAATAATGAATTTTTGTTGAGCAAAATAAATTGTCATATGGCTTTTTCTATGTCCCAAAATTGAGTTTTTCCCCAAGTAGAAATTTGAGCAACCTTGACCTTTTATAGGGGACAAATTTTTATAGACATACAACTCCTCCATCTGTTTCCACATTCAACTTTAATTTTTGTCTTTGCAATCATTACATTGCAATGCAAGGAAACATCAGATATAAATGAGGTGTTGCTTTGCTCTGGCGCAGTAAATCATGATTCAAGGTAACATTCAGGTGACATTACAAGTTGTTAGAACAGCAATGTGACTTACTGTAGAAAGGGAAAAAATGTGTGAAGGATGTTTATTTCCCCATCCAATATAAGTGACAAAGTTGAAATGAGAATGCTGTGTGTCCCTGAAAATATATCACCATTTAAATAATTCTATTATTAGGCGCAGTGGAAGCTCTATCTGGGAGAAGCCTCCCATACTGTGAGTAATTATCACAATCCAGCATGCTAATTGCTTTTCGATCTGCAGGCTGTGCTTTCAATGAGTCTTGTTGAGCATTATTGGGCTGCATCTACACTACCATTTAATGAGAGCAGACTTTATCAAAGGACAGCATCATCTCTGACTATTGAATCGATACGAAGGCATTATCCCAGGCTTTAAAGTTTGGAAACATTCTGGTCAATAGACTTCTGTTTAAGTACTGTATATTTCAGAATCATTCCTAGAAAACATAGCATTTCCCAAGTCTATTAATAACCTGCGTCTGAAACACCTGAGAAAGCAACAGACAAGGGTCAGCCGGTGTCCTCTTTCTGTTCAAAGTAGATGTAAACGTAATTATACAGCAAATGAGCTTCAATGTGCAATGAGACATTTTAGATAACTGAGTCAGAATGTTAAGTTTCATGAAATTATTTACTTATGTGTATATGAATACACACGTACATATGTTTCATAGTGTGCGAACCTTTGTGCTTTGTGTGTGCTGTACGGTGTGTGAATATACTACTACTGTAGAAATGTGGAATTATTTCATATTTTTATAGTAAATTAACAGACGTTGAAACAAAATTGAAACAAATTTGCTAAGGTGATCTAGTAAATGACAAAGACAAGGTTCAAATTCATGCCTGTATGGCTTCACCATGCATACCTAATATACACATTTTTTAAATGACCATAGAAGTGTATACTTATATTAAAATATCCAACCAATAGGGAATTATATAAAAGAGTGGATCTTCAATGTAGCAGACCCAATGGCTCATTTTATAACGAATATTTAAAATGTTCCTTTTAACATGCCACAATTCAGTTTAGGCAGAATAATCTGCCTTGACGCTTAATTAATAATGGCAATTTAATCCTGCCATTTACATGGAAGAATAAATTAAAAACTACAATACAACAACACCTATTTTAATATGTAAATCTTCACGTACAGTAAGACAGGAGCTTTGATAAAGTAAACACATGCCACATAGAATCAGCGCTAGCACAGCAGCTTAAATCGAAAACAAAATTGGGTACAGTTTGCAATGTTACCTTGATTTATCAGGTAACGCATTTGTAAAAAAAAAAAAAAAAAAAATCCAGTGTATATGAAAACTAGATGATCTCAGAAAACAGATTGTATTTATATTTTTTAAAAAGCAGATTCTCAGGTTGAATATGTATAAATAGATTTTTTCAGCTACATGAATGTACAAAAAGATTCTGCTAATTTTGCAGTGCTCAAGAACATTCTTTTATGTTGGGAACTGCTCAGTCTGCAATGGAGACTAAATGCCAGTAGTAATTCCTATTCATTAGGACAACAAACCTCTTCCATTTCCAAAACATTTTATAAAGTATTGTGCATTATTTCATTTACAATCATACATACATGTTTGTATATGCGTATATTTTGTATATGCATATATTTTTATATGTGTACGTGTTACAAAACAGATGAAGTCATTATATTCAAATTGTTCCATCACAATCTTTTTACTAAATATATTTCAAAGAAGTTTCCAACTCTCTAATACTTATAAGTCGGTTTCACTATTTTAAACCTATGGGCATCGCTGCATGGAATGTATTGCCATAATTATCTAGCCATTCCCCTATTAGAACATACACTATTTTTATCTTTCTAAAAGCCATGGTCTTACCCTCACTTTAAGACTGTTTACCACAGTACCTGTAATGTGCTCTGGTTATTTTCCAATTCCTGCAATACCTGACTTTATATTCTAGGTATTTGTAAGTGCATCAATAGTGGCAGTTATGGATTGAAAACAGTGTCTAATGGTGACGCTCAGACAAAATATTTATTTGTGAAGGTGGCTATTTTAGTGGGAATGTTGTGACAATTCTCCCTGGATCCTCTATACATCTGAAATCGAGTTTTTCTGAGCAAAGATAATTACAGACAAATTAGGAAAGTTTGTATATTGAGACATTCCGAGAGTAAAGTTTAGAAATATCTCACTGTTGGGGGGCGGAGCAAGATGGCCGAATAGGAACAGCTCCAGTCTCCAACTCCCAGCGCGAGCGACACAGAAGACCGGTGATTTCTGCATTTTCAACT
>NW_012101595.1:335371-392607 GCF_000951045.1 Mandrillus leucophaeus
GTATACATATGTAACAAACCTGCACGGTATGCACATGTACCCTACAACTTAAAGTATAATAATAATAAATAAATTAAAAAAAAAAAAAAAGAAATATCTCACTGTTTTGAGCTGTTCTAGGGCAATAAAGATAAACATATCTCTAGCCTCTTCCTGGTGAAAATATGCTCACAATCCAGAGTACAGATATAGTCACCCTGTCTTTTTCTCTCTAGAAGGAGGTGTGTGACTGGGTCACCAGTAGCCCTACGTAAGGGCATAGCTTCTTAATTGGGGGTTGCTCTCTTGCATTGCGCCCCTCTGCATATATGGGTACTACCTGAGCCTCACCACATCACCTTGTAGAGACTGGAACTCAGAGAAGAGAATGGTGCTCTGGCTGCTGCTTTTACTGATGATAATAAACTAAATTTTGTTATAAAATTGCTTAAGTTCCTAGTAGATTCTGGATATTAGCCCTGTGTTAGATGGATAGATTGTGAAATTTTTCTCCCATTCTGTAGGTTGCTTTTTTTTTTTTTTTTTTTTTTTTCCTGTGCAGAAGCTCTTTAGTTTAATTAGATCCCATTTGTCAATTTTGGCTTTTGTTGCCATTGCTTTTCTGGTGTTTTAGTCATGAAGTATTTGCCCATGCCTATGTCTGGAATGGTATTGTCTAAGTTCTCTTCTAGGATTTTTATGATTTTAGGACTTACATTTAAGTCTTTAATCCACCTTGGGTTAATTTTTCTATAAGGTGTATGGAAGGGGTCCAGTTTCAGTTTTCTGTGTATTGCTATCCAGTTTTCCCAATACTATTTATTAAATAGGGAATCCTTTTCCCATTGCTTGTTATTGACAGGCTTGCCAAATACCAGATGATTTTAGATGTGTGGTGTTACTTCCTAGGCCTCTGTTCTATATATCTGTTTTGGTACCAGTACCATGCTGTTTTGCTTACTGTAGCCTTGTAGTGTAGTTTAAAGTCAGGTAGCCTGATGCCTCCAGCTTCAACCCCATCAAAAAGTGGGCAAAGGATATGAGCAGACACATCTCCAAAGAAGATATTTATGTGGCAAACAAACACACAAAAAAAGCTCATCATCACTGGTCATTAGAGAAATGCAAATCAAAACCACAATGAGATACCATCTCACACCAGTTAGAATGGCTATCCTTAAAAATTCAGGCAACAGCAGATGCTGGAGACGATGTGGAGAAATAGGAACACTTTTACACCATTGGTGGGGGTGTAAATTTGCTCAATCATTGAGGAAGACAGTGTGGTGATTCTTCAAGAATCTAGAACTAGAAATACCATTTGACCCAGCAATCACATTACTGGGTACATACCCAAAGAATTATAAATCATTCTACTATAAAAACACAGGCACATGTATGTTTATTGCAGCACTGTTCACAATAGCAAAGACTTGGAACCAACCTAAATGTTCATCAATGATAGACTAAATAAAGAACATGTGGCACATATATACCATGGAATACTATGCAGCCATAAAAAAGATTGAGTTCATGTCCTTTGCAAGGACATGAATGAAGCTGGAGACCATAATTCTCAGCAAACTAACACCAGAACAGAAAATCAAACACTGCATATTCACACTCATAAGTGGGAGTTGAACAATGACATCACATGGACACAGGGTGGGGAACACCACACACCAGGGCCTGTCAGGGGTTACGGGGCTAAGGGAGGGATAGCATTAGGAGAAATACCTAATGTAGATGATGTGTTGATGGGTGCAGCAAACCACCATGGCACGTTTATATGTCTGTAACAACCTGCACGTTCTGCACATGTATCCCAGAACTTAGAGTACAATAAAAAAATTTAAAAATAAAAATAAATAAACTGTCTTTGTCTCTGACCCAGAAGTTTTGTGTGTTCTGTAGGAGTGTGTGCTCTGTGTAGGCACACATACACAGAGCATACACAGTATCAGCACCCACACATACTCTCTGTTGTCTTGTAGGTAGAATAAAATACCAGATTCTTCAATGTTTCTGACCTAACAGAGGATAAGTTGGGTTATGTTGCAATAACACCACAACAGCAAAATCAAAAACTTCATGGCTTATGATAAAATGTGATATAGCATTTGTAAGAAATAAGCCATTGGTGGCATAAGCCAGTAATGTGTGTCTGTATTTGTGTTGGAGCAATGTAATCTAGCCCCTTTGGTGAGGGAAGCAAACAAATACACAAATGCAAAATTTTGCTTTTAACATGAAAAATATAGATTTTCCTGTGACCTTGGGTGAATCAAAGAATTAGCAATGCTTCAGTTTTTGCATTTGTAAAACAAGAAAAACTCACCATATCATCTTTAACACCCCATAGCCAAACACATATTCTAAGGTTTTATGAAGATATTTTAATGCAATAAAATATTTCTTTCAAAATTAACTATGCACTGGTTACCTTGAAACAGCTCGGTGTCTACTTCATGTTGTTTGCTACAAGGGCAGAAGATAAATGGTAAATTAAAATATGCACTGGCCCTTATAGTTTCTGTCCATCATTTTGTTGATCAGTTTTAGTCATTTCATTCTGCCTATCTTCAAGGGGAAAGTAAGCGCCAGTTTATCTTATGCCTGGAAGTCGGAGAACGAACGTTATGAAACCACAAACTATATCTCTAAGCCGTGATCTTGCTACAATTCCATGAAGTAAGATTATGTAACTCCAAAAAAAATCTTGGCATTTAGATACAATAAATTCATAAATGAAAAAGTTCATGGACAAAGTTTCAGATTAACACCTGTTTACTATTAAGCTAAAGAGGAGCAGAATATTTTATGTTAAAAAGAAAATGACTTCATCTAAGATTGCATGTTCACTCAACAAGCCAGAGCTCTTAAAAAAAAAAAATGTAAGAGAAATGTTGTAATTTAATTGTATAAGATATCTGAAAAGTATAAGCAAGCAATGGCTAAGCATTTCAGTAAGAACAATCTTTTCTTTTTTTTTTTTTTTTTTTTTTTGAGACAGTCTCTGTCATCCAGGCTGGAGTGCACTGGTGCCATCATGGCTCAATTAGCCTCGACCTCTCCAGACTCAAATGATCCTCACGCCTCAGCCTCCTGAGGTAGCTGGGAGTACAAGTACTACAGGCACATACCACCATTTCCGGCTAGTTTATGTATTTCTTTAGAGATGAGCATTTTCTCATTTTGCCCAGGTTGGTTTCAAAGTGCTGAGCTCAAACAATCTCTCTGCCTTGGGCTCCCAAAGTGCTGGGATTACAGGCATGAGTCACTGCATCTGGCTCTTTTATTTTTTTATTACTGAAAAAGTAATTGGCCCTCTAGATACTTGTAATATGAAGTCAATTAAATTATCTGCATGCATTTGCAGTGTAGTTTGCTCTTTGCCTATCCTGCCTTATCTCACTGAAAGCAAAGCTTTATGAGTAAACTCCTAAAAATGTAAGCAAATTATGATGATAATTGTTGCCTTAAAGCTAAATAGTTTGTGTTAAGTATGGTGCTCAACAAGCAAGAGTTACTTTAACAAATCTTTAGATTTGCTTCATTAAGATAATCAAGTAGCAGATGGGTTAGGCCTTTTCTTGTTTTTCATCCTTTTGCCCTTTTCCAGAATCTTACCTACATAATATCCCAATACCTGAGCAATTCTGAACTAAGAAAGAAACTCACCCACATTCTTGAATTTATTTTCCATAAGCTAACTGAGTCTTTTTCATCTCTTTGTCATATTAATGTAATGTAGTTTTGTTAATGTAGCCACAAATGTATTGTTTATTAAATTCTCTCTAAATATTTGTGAATGATCAAAATGATATTATAAATATCCTTTAATGTTTTGGTATATCATTAACCTCAAGCTTATAATAGTATCTATATTTTATTTTGTATATATTCTTTACATTTGTAAGTGAAATTGTGTGAGTAAAATACTTAATAAAATGTGTCAACATATATTATATAATTGGACCAATGTGAAAATTAGAATAGTTCTCTCATAGTTGACATTAAAGCTTATGTTTAAATTTTGTCTCCCTCTGTTGGAAAATGATATTGATCTACAACTGGGTGCTTTTTTGCTTTTTGTTTGTTTGTTTGTTTGTTTATGAAACTGGGTCTCACTGTGTTTCCAAGACTGGTCTGGAATTCCTGGGCTCAAGCAATGCTCCCTTCTTGGCCTCCTAAAGTGCTGAGATGACTTGTGTTAGCCACCTGTGTTCTGCCCTATAACTGAGTCTTTAACTTTTCTTCATATATGAAATGTAGCACACTTAGGCATTATTTACATGGGGAGAATTGTCTCAGAATTATATGCCAATCAAAGATTAACAGGTTGTTTTTATGCCTGTATTATTATTATTTTTTTGATAACCTCTTTGTTCATTCTGGAACACTTTTATAGGTTTGATCTCCTGAGACACAAACTCTGAGACACAGACAGATTAATTTCCAAGGAGTTTATTAGGAAATGCTCTTGGGATCAACACTTGCTGGGGAGAGATGGAAGCCGGAGTGAAGAGAGAGAAGCAGGGCTATGAAGCAGTTTCAAGAAAATCTCTCCTGATTCTGTGGGCTGGTCTGAAGCTGGGATCGCTCTAACAGGGTTGAATTTGCAAACTCATTAATAGAAATAAAACTTTGGCAATCTAGATGCAAATGTTAAATAATCAAATCTACTTCTGTGATTTCAATTTTCTTTTCTAGGACCTTGCTTTGATCAAAATGTTTGTGCCCTCCCAAATTTATATGCTGACATTCTGTTTCCCAAGGTATCAGGTATGGGGTCCTATAGTATCAGGATGTGGGGCCTTTGAGAAGTGATTAGGTCATGGGGGCAGAAATGGTATGAATGGAATTGGTGCTCTTATAAAAGAAGTCCCAGAGAGCTACCCTGCCCCTTGCATCATGGGATATGAAGACACAGCTAGCTGCAACTATTAGTCTACAAAGACACTGAATCTGCTGATGACTTGATCTTTGATTTCCCAGCCTCCAGAACCATGAGGAAGAAATTTTCATTTATAAGTTACCTAGTGTATGGCATTTTGCTATAGCATTCTACACAGACTAAACCAGACTTACATAAAACAATACGATGAAAGCAGTTAACTACTTAGCTAAGTTTCAAGCCATTACAGATTCTCAAAAAATACTAGCATGCATTATTTTTCAGAAGTGATATTATGGATGGGAACTTCTGTTGAATAATTATTATTAATTTTCTGTATTATCACACCCTCACCACTTCTATATTATAAATAATGTCAACTGTATCTTTTATGAAAATTGAAGGACTTTAAATTCATTGTATAAAAGACATACTTCCAGACAAAGGAGTGAGTTATGATGGAGCTGCCTATGTATGGGGTTATCCTTGCACAGAACATTGTTGTTAATCATGATCATAGCTCTATTTCCTTATGTGGTAGTATTAAAAATGGATGTTCACTTAAATTAGGTTGCTCATCACTGAAAATCATTTCATGCTACAACACTGAAATGGGAAAACAAAAGGAAAAATGACTCTACTTGCAAAAACTGCTTATGACACACCAGGCACTACAATTAAAGGAAGTAGAAATTGCCAGATCTCTATGGACAGATCATAAAAATTATGTTAGTTACCTCTTAAAAATACGACTCCCTTCATTCTGTCTTAATTAAATTCTGAAATTCTTCATAGATACCAGAAAGAACATCTAGATCTCTACTGGTTTTCTCACACACTTTATATCTCTTTATGCTACCATAAAACTTAAAAACTATCCTTATGTTCAGTCTTTGGGCTCACTGTTTTTCTCCTAAGTTGCATCTATTTTGTTATTCAGCCTATCAACCAGTTTTCCTAATGGAACTGATAAAATTTTTACATTTTTAATACCAAGATCTCTAGAAGATTTTTCATAGAGTCGATACTCACCCCAAAAGCCTTTGTTTTAACAATAAAACAATTAACCTATTCATTTACTATATTATGATTGCTCTTCTATTTTTTTGCTTATTGAGGCCAAGCATGTTTGTATCCCCCCAAAATTTATCTGTTGAAACCTGATCACCAGTGACGGTATTTGGAGGTGGGGTCTTTGGTACGTAGTTAGGTTATAAGCATAGAGCCTTAATGAATGCTATTAGTGCCCTTATAAAAGAGACTTCAGGGACCCCCTTCTTTCCTTCTGCCATGTAATGACACATTTAAAAGACAGCCATCTGAGAAGCAGGATGTGGACCCTCGATAGACACCAAATCTGCTAATGCCTTGATTTTGGATTTTCCAGCCTCCAGAACTGTGTGGAATAAACTTGTTTATGAAGCACCCAATTTGTGGTATTTTGTTATTACAACCTGAATAGACTAAGACAAACTTCATTTCCTCTGTGTAGTGGTGGGTAATTGTCTGTTCACTTATGTATTTATTAAATGTAAGAATACCAGATACTTGGTATTTGTAGGGGAAGGGCAGAAAATGAGTGTTGTGCTGGATGTGTGTATTCAAGGTGTTAGGCTCTCCTGTCCCAATGGGGTTGGTGGGTTTTAGCAGAGCTGCACCACTGTGCAGCCTGGAAATGACCTACCCTGCTTTGATAGTCGAGCACATTGAGTGTTGCAGGCAGTGTTACAAGAGCTGACATGTTGACCTGTTGCAGCTCCATGGTTAAATACCCTGAGAATGTAGAGTGGCCCCACCTACTTTGTATAACCGTTGTCATCAGCTTCGAGCTCTTCTAAATAAATGTGACTTACACAACATTCTTCACCTCTTTATGTGGGAATGAGTGTGCTTTCCTTATTTTTAATTGTTTTGTTTATTTTATTTCCCCTTTGCCTGGACCACCACCACTACTAGTTCTTCTTCTTCCTCTCCTTTCTCTTCTTCTTTCATTTGTTCGCTTTTTACTACTTATAATCTCTTCAAACGCTCAAAAAAACTAATGTTGTCTTTATTTTTAATTAAATAATGAATTTTGAGTTTTAAAATGTTTGTTATTTCATGACATTTGTATGAAAGTGTTATATCCTCTATCATTACATGGCAACTTAACCTTCATTTGTGGCATTTAAATATAACACTAGATGCTAGTGTATAAACTGATTTAAAACCTTCTCTTTTCTTTAAGATCACAGTAAGCCTTATAATATTTTCCAGTATGATGTCTCATTTTATAAGCATAGTATTATTAATTTAAATTAATGGTATATTTAATGTAAATGAATAACACTAGTTTAATTGGCAAATACTTAAATAGGATTCTATTTTATAATTATTTTTTATATATGTAGATGAAATTTGCACCATGAGAACATCACTCAATATTTAGTGTCAATTCATCTTTCAGACCAAAAGCATTGTGCTTTTAAAAAATAAAGTTTATTGAATTGTTAATGTTGACTACAAGATGATTAAAGACGACGAGGCACATAGGTGATCGATAGCCTAATAATCTAAGACAAATAGATACTGAGCTTCTTAAAGACAGGAACAAATTATTTATAGTCCCATGGAAACTGAATATTTCTGTAAATCATAATCATTACTCAATAATTGCTTTGATTTCTAAGATACTATATTTTCATCTGTCTTTTAGATATTCTTGTTCAAATTATTTAACAGAAAATCTAGAAACAAAACTAATGGATCTATTTGAGAAGAATATTTGATGTAATGAGAGCAATTTTCCAAATAGTTGCATTGAGGAAAAAAAAAATTAAATAATATACTCATGGCATCATGGAAGACATGGGAAAAAATGGGTGCTACTCGAATTTTACATTTATAAGTGTATTCATCTGCTTCTTTAAACACGTTCTTTGACATTTAATTTATAATATATTTAACATTTTAAAAAGGATTTGTTCCAATATATTTAACCTCTCTTTAGCTGAAAATTAATCTCCAAATTATACTTATTAATCACTTTCTCCCATATCCTATTATTTTCAGACTCTTCAGCTTATGAAATCCTATAACTTTTAAAGTAATATTATTAAATGTGTGAATTGTGTTAGTTCTCATTGATCTGAAGGGCTGTATTTTTGTGAAATTAACTACTTTGTTCTGTTATGACGACTACTGGGTTTTTCAACGAAGTTTCTATATTTCAGGTGTGAAAGCAGGATTCCAGCAAGTAACATTAGTTTTATCAGTTTACTTTTGTTTCTAGAGTATTTCCCCAGAGGTATAGTAGTAGTAACTCTATTAAAGACACCGGGTCCCATTTACTTTCATGTCACACTTTTCTCTCTTCATTTTCTCAGAACTAGACTTTGTTGTTCTTCACTGAGCCTCAGATATAAATACAAACAATATATCTATTCACCAATCTCGCTGTTAAATTTTATTTTAGAGAAAAGCAATGTAGACTATGATATGTTCAACTTTAGCAATTCTTATTTGTAAATTATCTCTGATATACAGGCATTATTAAATTGAGTTCTGTCCTATAACAAATTTTAATACATATTTACATGAATATTTATTTTTAGGGGATATAATTTCAGACATTAGCTGACTGCATTTATTTTTTACCTTTTTGCACTATGGGAGAATTATTTTTTCTTCCAACTATTTTGGAAATTGCTACTGCAGTCAGCGATAGCTACAAAATATGTTTTGAAATAATACTTTACTATTTCAACAGCCAAAAGTATCTCATTTATTATCTAGGTGTAGCAGCCCTCATTTTTTCTAGCTTGCTTACAAACCCAACCATTAAAACCTGTATTTTGGTTTTAAAAAAAATTAATACAATTATAGTCTTGCTTCCTTATTATACTTCACTTTAGATATTTTCATCTATATTTTTTTCTGTTTAATTTTTCTTCTCTCACTTCAAAAATATGCTTTGTAAAAATGTCGCCAGTGACGTCCTTATTACTAAATTCAATGAACACATTTAGTCATGCTCTGCCTTGACCTTTATGAAATATTTACCACTGTTAATCAAGGAGTTAGCAATCTACCAATCAGTGAAAGAGGCAGGAGGCAAAGGCCTAGGCAGATAAGGGTGGTTCCTGATGAAGTCCAACCTTCAAACTGGAAACAATCCTGGGTAAAACCTCCAACAATATTGAGAACCCGCCTTCCCATTTGGCACACTTTCCTCTGATTGATCCCCATCCTTTACCTATTTTATATATATCTGCCCTAGCCTAATTGGTTTTCTACACTATCTTCCACACCTTAGAGTGGTGTCTTCACTTTAAACTTTTTTGCATCCTCGCAAACCAATCATCACGCACTCTGTATTCTGAGCCCATGAAACACCAGGGCGGGGGGTGGGGGGGGGGGGGTTAGCCATATTGGGAACTCTCCGACCTTCAGGTAGGGATACCACACCCACGTCTCCTTTCTGCTAACAGCTGTTTCCTCACTCAATAAAACTTCCTACCTGGCTCGCTCTTGAAGTGTCTGTGTGCCTACTTCTTCCTGGTAGTGAGAAAAGAGCCCAGACCTACCTGAGTTAAGGAGCAGTCTTGCATCACCAGGATGCCCAGAAAGCACCCTTGTAGAAGACTGTGATTCCTCAAAAGGAGAGGGCCCACCAAGGTCCTTAAATATAATTGAAGGTTCAAACTCTCCTATTTTCCATCTTTGCTTAGCATCAATTTTGCTGCAATAGAATGGGGTCACCCAATAATAAACTCTTATCTTTTAACATGCTAGTTCATGTTATACGAGCTTCTCTAAATGTTGTGAATTCTGTCTGCTAGCAAAAACAACGTAAGAGTGATTTCTGATTTCAAAAATGGCCAAATCTGTTACTGGCAAAGTTTCTGGTAATACAGCTGTGAGCTCCAGGCTTCATGTGAATTATTTAGCACCTGGGATCCTTTTGTGTTTTGTGAAAGATAAACTGAATAGAATGTCTTTGTACCCATGTGGAGAGTAGCAAAACACTAAGGAAAATAATTAAAATAGAACAAGTCCTATGAATGCTTTTTGGAAGACAATACGGAGAGTAATATAAATGTTAATTTTCTACTTGCATTTGGGATTTCTATTTTCCTTTTTTTTAATTCTTATTTTCTGTAATTTTAAAAAAGATGTTTGTTCAACAGGTTACATAGACTGTGTTATAACTTACATATATTAGATATTGTATCTTATGATATAGAGACATTACAGTATACATTTCTTTTTTATTTTTCTTTCCGGAACTTTATAAGGTAGGTTGGTCAAAAAATACAAAGTATTATGCTTACAGACAGATGGTTTCAGAGCAAATTCAGTAGTTTATCATAATGCTCATTGATTAAATATGCTTAATATTTTATTCCCCAGAATTATCTTTAATTGACATGGAGTACAAACTATTTAGATATTTTTGTGAGTTTTCCTTTATGTCAAAACTTAGTAAATTAAAAGGGATTCAGAGAAGTTCTTCAGAAATGAGTAGTGAATAGAAAATTGGTCATTCTTGTATTTATTTTTATTAGTAAAAATTTATAGGGTACATGTGAAATTTTGTCACATATGTATAATGCACAAGTATATAATGCATACTGATCAAGTCAGGGTATTTAGGGTATTCATAAATTTAATATTTAATAGTAGAATAGGGTGACTATAGTTAACAAAAATGTATTGTACCTGCATATAATGCATTTTTGTGAACTATAGTCACCCTACTCTACTATCAAACATTATATGTATTATTTCTATCTGACTGTGTGTATTTGTACCCTTTAACCAACTTCTCTTCATCTTCTCCTCTTCTAGAAAATTCCTAATGTAAGATAAATCTCTTATATTAGGATCTCTTACATTATTAATCAAGCATAATCTAAGATAAAAAATGAAAAAAGTAATTTAAAGGTTTTATCAAAGAGCCATATGGTGAGATTGAATTGAGAGGGAATAAAGAAAAAGGGAGATTCATGTTAAGATATTTGTTGAACATATATACTTATTGTGGATGGTTTTCTATTATATGTAAATTCTTCCAAGAATCCTCACGGTCCATCTTATACAAATTTTTATCAATACCATTTTTCCTCATTTATTTCCCATTATCTGAAACTATATTATTTATTCATCAAATATCTCCCTATTCTAAAGCATACTTCAAGACATTAAGAATTTTGACTCTTCTATTGCTCTATCTCCAGCACCTCTAGCAATTTGTGCTACACAGAACATAATCAATACTCCTTGAATGACTGAATAAGCTGAAGTATTCACAGACTTGGATAGAATTTGCAAGTCCTCAGTGTCTTGAGAGTTACAGAATAATTCAAATTATCTCTTGACTTTTAAGATATATATGAATAAACACAGAGAACAAAGACAATTCGTTTTTCAAAGTGAAAATGGAAGATTAACTGTGCCTGTCCCAGAAGAGTAAGATAATACCACAGAGAACAACTTTCCTAAAAGGGTCCTTTGCCATGAAAACCAGGAATAATTTCAAAACAACCGACAGGATATATCCCAAGCACAGAAGAAAAAGAGCCACAAAGTCCAGCTTAAAAGGATGTCAACTGCTGACCCAACAACCCTAAACTTTTAGCATTTCTTAAGTATTCTCTGGCTTCTACACAACTTTGTTTGTCTATGCATGTTCTGAATGTTCATACCTTAGTTTATAGATGTCAAAGTTGACCATACACTAGGCTAAATTGTACAGTAAAAGGGGTTAGTGGGGAGGCTGAGAAATAAGGTTCCAGATGCAAGAAATGTCCAAATGCTAAGCATTTTAAGTAGTTGTCTCAGTCCATTCAGGTTGCTATAACACAAAGCTTTAGACTGAATGGTTTGCAAACAACAGAAAATGACTTGTCATAGTTCTGGAGGCTGGCAATTCCAAGATGAAGGTACCTGCAGCGTCAGTGTCTTGTAGGGCCCACTTCCTGAATGATATATGGCCATTTTATCAATGTGACCTCACATGGCAAAAGGGATAGGGAGCTTTTTGAAGTAACTTTCACGTGGACACTGCCATATTTTGAATGTATGTGTCTCTCAAAAATATGTATGTTGGAAATTAAACTTTGATGTGATAGTATTAAGAACTGAGACCTTTAGGAGGTGATTAAGTCACGAGGGTACATACCTCAATAATGGATTAGTGACCTTAGTAAAGGACTAGAGGCAACTATCTGGACCCTTTTGCCCTTTGGGCTTCTGCCATGAGAGGATACTGTGTTCAAGGTGTCATTTTAGAAGCAGAGAGCAGCCCTCTCCAGACACCAAATGCAGGAACCTTTATCTTGGATTTCCCAGCTTCCAGAACTGACAGAAAATGAATTTCTGGGTTTTGTTTGTTTGGGGTTTGGTTGGGTTTGTCTTTTTTTGAAATAAATTACCAAGTCTAAGGTATTTCGTTATAGTATCAGGAACGAACTAAGACAGGCACTAATCTTATTCATGAAGGTTCTTCCTTCATGACCTTATCACCTACTGAAGGCCCCACTTCCTAATAACATCACATTGGTGGTTTAGATTTTATTATTTAAGATTTAAGAGACAAAAGCATTCAATCTATTATAATCGTGGTAGGAAAAGGAGGAACTAGTGATAGCGATGGGAGGCAAGCAAATTCGTAGGCAGATAGGGATGGGTTCCCAGTAAAACTCGACCTTCAAGCTAGGGACAGTCTAAAGCCTGAAAACTAAGCTACTAGCTCTGGATAAAATCCAATACTGGAATGAGAAATCCCATTTCTGTTTGGCACACTCTCGCCTGATTGGTCCTTATTCATCACATATTTTACATATACCTATTCTCCTCTAGTTGGTCTTTTACACAGTCATGCCTCTTTCTAAATGGTGCTTTTTCCAAGCCTACTCACAAACCAATCATGATGCACTTCCCCATCCCAAGCCCATAAAACCCCCTGGAGTCAGCCTTATGGCCAGCAACCCACTTTCTAGTCCCTTCTTCCTGCCGAGAGTTTTTCTGTTGCTCAATAAATTCTGCTCTGCCTTACTCGTGCTCCGATGCTCTGGTAGCTGTGTGCCTCATTCTTCTTGGTTGTGGGACAAGAACTCATAACTCTCTAAACTGTGGGAGTAAAAGAGTTGTAACATTTCTACTTGCCAAACTACAGGAGTAAAAGTGTTGTAACACTCCTACTCACTGAACTATGGGAGTAAAAGAGGTGTAACACTAGGAAGGAAAAGCAATAAAGATATCAAGCCAAGAGGCTACTGTATTTAAGATGAATGAAGAAGAGTTTATGGATGGTGATTATTATGAGATCAAAAGGTAAAAGATTATAATTAGATATAGTTAGATGAATTAAAGCATTAAGATAGAAAATATGATTAAAAATTGGGATATAATCATCTATCATTTCACAAGTACTTGATTCAAGGGGTAAACAAGGTCAACCTTAACCAGCATTATGAAAGTGGGTGACATACGTGGAGAAGAGAAGGAAGAGTCTCCTTAAGAGTTTTGGTATGCCAGGTTGTAAAAGGTGAGATAAAATAGTAACTAAGCAAAGAAGGCAGGAATTCCTCATCAGGCCATAATGAAATAACAAAGATCAGACTTGACCTCTGACCTTAAACAACTTGAAAACTGGGCAAAATAAATGAAATGATTGTTTGCTAAACATTGGGAACAAAACAGCACAAAACTATAATCTTAGGGAGAAAAGGAATAAACAAATAAACAGGTTTAGCTATACAACAGCCCAAATTTTCTGCCTATGGATCACAATTCCAGAAAGGAGGGAGCTGGGCAAAGAAAAAGCTCCAGAAATCTTTAGATGGTTTCACTGAGTTATTGCTGGTCATTAGGCTAGATATTCAAAATGGAAACATATCAGAAACAAAATCAGACAAGGTTCAATCAGGGACTTGAAAGTTAAAATGTTTCAATATTCATCATGGGAAGGAATTCAAGATCTAGTTAGTTAAAGTATTCCCAGTGGCATCCCAGGCTATCATTTGAGATAGAACCTCCAGAAGCATCCAGCTGCACCCTACTATTAATTTACTGAAAAAGGACAAAGGCACTTTGCAAGACAAAGAAACTTTACGGTTATAGGTATCATAATCCACAATGCTTCTGAATCTAAGGATTTCCCCTGGAGAGTTATTTACATATATTTTGGCCCTGGTGCCAATGCAATGATAAGCAGTTTGCAAAGTTTAAGAAAGCAAACGGAAAATTACTAGTTGTTGGTGAGGGTTAAAATAAATTTGAGAATTTAATTTGAAGAGTTTCATATATATCTTATAAATTTATGGTGTGAGCAGTTAAGGAACAACATATATTCCATGGTATAAATATAATGTTTTTAATGCAGAAACCACAAATAACTTATTTCTAACATTTTTTATTAAAGCAGATAGGAGAGAGAAGTTTCATTTCATAGATTATTTCCCTGTATTTTACTGAACTTAAAATTGCATTAGAGCAGTTCACTTCGTTCTGGATTCACCTTGAAGACCATTCAAAGCTTTGCAAGTTAAGTAATGTGAGGACATGTTCACATGATTTGGGGAAGAGCCAGCCATTCACACTGTTCACTGTCATTCAACTTGGTTAGTCCACAATAATTTTCATCGTTGACACTAAGGAATGATAGACAGACAGAACTATGACAGAACTAAAGGCTGGGCCTGCCGAGGAAACAGGCTTTTATGTCACCAGGTTCTAAAGTGCATTCTCAGAAATGCGCTGAGTTGTTTGTTTGTATCACCACTGTTACTTTTGTCTGAAAAGGAGGTAGGTACAAAGCCAGAGTCTTCAGAATAGTCAAGCATGAAGTGGGGAGGATACAAACCTCTTAACAATCACAGGAGGAGAGCTTTTCCTCTCTAGTGGATCCTCACTGAGGGTAGCTGAGTCTATCCACATCTGACAGCTCCAAAGGTTCCAATAAGGAACTAGGGAGATCAGACGAGCATGTTTCACTATTTCCTGGTTTATGTAATATTCTCAGTAAATTTGCATAACATTTTCTACTAAAGATAATGTGCCTGCTGGTTTTGTTTGTATTGCTTCATTTAATGTACTGCAACATTTAATTGTTGCTATAACACAGCATACATGCTATGTTCTGTTATCGGAAATCAGAATTCAGTGTGTGTTAGTTCATTTCTATATGTGTTAAATGTACATGTTAACTGGAACTTTGTCAGATAGGATATTTACTCCAGAAAATTAAGAAAGCCTGTCCATGTTTTTTAGATATGAATATTGGTGGTGGAAAGAAACCTGCAAATTAAATGGCACTGGGAGACTGTAAAAGTTTAACGCTCTACAATTAAGACTGGATGCATGTGACTTGTTAAGTATTTGTATGAAATTACTGTTTTGAAATGAAAGTAAATTAGACTGTTATTAACATTTAAAAATAACAGATGGATCATCATTTTTTAAACGGCATGTTAAATTATAAAAGTATACTTTAGTGCTCATCAACATATTTACTTAGTTAATGTGAAATACATATCACTAAAGATGTTTTAACTATTCTAAGATGATGGAATGACTTTACAAGTTAAAAGAGAAAATACAGCTACATTTAATTGCTTATTTAATTGTTGCTAAATTTAAGAAAATCCTACCATATGAAAAACAGTGTTAAAATGTCAACCTAAACGCAAAAGCTGAGGCAAAATTAATATAGAGACTTTATTTGGGCCAAGATTGAGGACAACAACCTGGGACACTTTCAGCAGCCTTGAAGTCCAGGTCGCCTTGAGCAGGGCTCTGGAGTACAAAGGAGATGCTCAAGTTTGTAAAGAACGAAGAATGAATCAGGAGAGGAGGTGATTACAAAATTGTTCATTAGGAAATCTTACTGGTTTACAGAAGTAAAACTGATTAGTGATTGGCTGTACCTTGTTGAACTACAGGCGTATGGCATTTTATGGCTACTTAGCATTAGTCTAGATCCCACACAGGAAGAGCCTTCAAGAGGTAATTTCTTAGCTCAAGGGTGGGATGTGACTGCTTTCACATTTGTGATACCTCTCTGATAATTTAAAGAGACTTTCATTCCTCAGATAAAGGTTTGGGTCTTTTTTTTTTTTTTCTCCTTTCTCGATATAATAACTAAAAGCACAGAAATTGAGATTAGACTCTTGTCACAAGCTAGTGGCTGTCTTAGCCCCTTCCTGCCAGTGTAACGAAGTACAGCAGGATGGGTAATTTATGCACAAGAGAAATTTGTTTCTCACAGTTCTGGAGGCTGGGAAGTCCAATGTCCAACCACTAACACGTTCAGTGTCTGCTGAGGGCCCTGTCTCTCTGCTTCCCAGATGGCATTTTGTTCATGTGTCCTCCAGAGGGGACAAACATTGTAACTTCATGTGGTGGAAGAGACAGAAAAGGCAAAAGGCCAAATGCTCTATGAAGTCTTTATCATGAAGGACTTAACTCATTCAAGGGAGAGAAGTTCTAATGACCTAATCATCTCTTAAAGTTCCTCTTGAAAGTATCGCATTGGAGATTAAGTATAAATACATGAAATTTTGGGGACACATTCAGACTACAGCAGTGAATTTGTTAACTTTAGCAAATGACTTAAAATACTTGTAGTTCAATTTTTGCATCAACAAAATGTGCTTATTAACATATATTAAAACAGTGTTATAAAGATTAAGTGAGCCATTATATGGAAGATAATTAACAAAGTACCTAAAATATATTGTTTAATGACATAATTTATTAACATCATTGTTATTATTATAAAAATATCACCTGATCTTAGCCAAAAGGCCGAGAAGCAATAGGCAATCATTAAAAAATCAGGAAACAACAGGTGTTGGAGAGGATGTGGAGAAATAGGAACACTTTTACACTGTTGGTGGGATTGTAAACTAGTTCAACCACTGTGGAAAACAGTATGGCGATTCCTCAAGGATCTAGAACTAGAAATACCATATGACCCAGCCATCCCATTACTGGGGATATACCCAAAGGATTATAAATCATGCTGCTATAAAGACACATGCACACGTATGTTTATTGTGGCACTATACACAATAGCAAAGACTTGGAATCAACCCAAATGTTCATCAGTGACAGACTGGATTAAGAAAATGTGGCACATATACACCATGGAATACTATGCAGCCTAAAAGGATGAGTTCATGTCCTTTGTAGGGACATGGATGCAGCTGGAAACCATCATTCTCAGCAAGCTATCAAAAGAACAGAAAACCTAATACCGCATGCTCTCACTCATAGGTGGGAATTGAACAATGAGATCACTTGGACACAGGAAGGGGAGCATCACATGCCGGGTCCTACTGTGGGGAAGGGGTAGGGAGGAGGGATAGCATTAGGAGATATACCTAATGTAAACGACGAGTTAATGGTTGCAGCACACTAACAAGGCACATGTATACATATGTAACAAACCTGCACGTTGTGCACATGTACCCTAGAACTTAAAGCATAAAAAAAAAAAAGCATATTTATATAGTGTTTTATGTTACAGGAATTAATCTTATGCTTTTTATGTTAACCTATTATGTTACTATTAGCTTTATTTTCTTTACATAATTTCCTGAAATTTAATGGTATACTAAGAGTTTTAAAAATTACCTAAATTCAAGAATGAGAGTTTCAGAAACATCATAAAAATGACAGAGGCAATGCATAATTTTTCTAATTATGTGAAAGCATAGTTATATAAGCACATTGAATGACATAAAAATTTTAAAGTATTGCATTTTATTATTCTAAAAATAAATTAACCCTAATAGTATTCATTTTGAGCCTAACACGTCCATTTTTCTAGTAATCATTCATATTTATTATTTCCTAACACTTTAAAAAATACAAGCTTAAGGCCGGTGCTGCATATTTGTTTCCCAAAGCCATAAAACTTAGATGAGGTCACTCTCAATTTTTGTAAAATGTGCCATCTAGACATTGGTTTTTATAAATATTATATTTTCCCAGAAGTTTGACATTCTCTTTTTTAAAAAAAAACAAAATAGCTTTCTTTTTGTAATAAACATAACTTCCATTATTTTAGAAAACTGAAAAATAGAAAATTAAAATTAGTCAGTATATCAACCCACCACCTAGAGTGCTTGCTGTCATCTTGGTGGAAGTATTTTCTGCAGTCTTTTTTAAGTGAAGGGGAAAGATTCTGGAGTCAGATTGGTTGGGTTAAAATCCTGGGTCCTCCATTTATTAATGTGTGAATTTGGACAAGTTATCTATGAGCCTTAGTCTCATCATCTGTAAAATGGGCATAGTCTTTTCATAAGCCTCATGAGGTTGATGTGAGAATAAGCAAAATAATTTACATAAAAGTATTTGGCACATTTCTTGGCATGGAATTAATGCTCAATAAATGTTTTCAATTATTTTTTATTACTAACATCAATGACCTAAATAGAAACAGACTTTTCTTTCTCTGCTTTATATCATATTGCAGGTATATTTCCCTAATAGTGACACTTTTTCTAATTTATATTAATTGGTGCATACAATTTCCTTCTAAACAGACCCAAGTAAGTACTTTACCTGCTCTGCTTTCTGTGAGAAAACCTTGCAATTTCAGCTACCTTAACCCTCTCCTCTCTCTAGAAGACCACAGAATGGCCTCATGTGGTCCCTGTAAAATTCCACACCTTTGGTCAGTGTTATACATTCGGCCAGCCTCCTTGACCATTTCAGATCCTTTGAATTCAGGCTAAACCTCTGTTAATGTGCCCATTTACCTCTTTTCCTTATGAATCTTCAGGCTCAGGGATGTTTGTTTAAAGTAACTCAATCTTTATTTCTTTCAGGTTGAAAGAGAATGAAACATATTCCAAATGTGGATATACTAATTGCCTTTCATCTTTTTGCTACTGTCAGACAGTATATTGAGAAATTTTCCATTTTTCTTTAATATAATTGATCTGTCATGAACATGGTCAATAAAGGTCTATTTCAAAGGAGATTCCTAGATGTGAAATAGAAAGCCCTTGCTATACACTAAAATTGATTTCTAAAAATCTGATGTAATGATGTTTACCCACACAAAAACAACCTATCAGAAAACCTCAGTGTTTCTTCAAAGATAAGAAATATTACATTTTTAAATATATCATTGTCATGGGAAGCATAACATCTCATTTTGTCTGATGTTAGCTTATTTTTCTCTTCATTATTTATATATTGTTTATACACATAACTGTTTTCTTTATTCCAATAATAATACAGAGTACTAATATTATTAAATTATTTGTTTTTTTTATTTTCACTTAGCAATCTGATTTGTTTTCCATGCCAATAACTATACTTTCATTGGATTATTTCAGCCAAAACAAAAAAAAATTCATTTTAATGTCATTCCAAAAATTTTATAAAGTTTTTTTATGATCCTTATTAAGGATTTAAGGTTTCTTCAACTTGTGGCTATTTAAACACCATTGTCAGGGTCATTCTTGATGAGATTTTTTTTTCATGCTGAAATGAACTGTAAGAAAAAAATGTAAAATGTAATAAAAAATTAAAAAAGACATGTACATTTATAAAGAAATACTGAATTACCCTTAGAAAAAAAAATGCCTCAGCATACTCTCTCAATGTTGTCTGGACAATCAAACTTTATCTCCACTATCACAGTCGCATATGATTTCTATTTTAGTTCTGAAATATGTTAAATTCTGGTTGAATTGAATATTTCTGCATTTAGTGGCATGAAACTCTAAAAAACATATAGTGACAATTAAAATTTTTTCAGTTGACTTTCTATTCCTGCATTTTGCTGGGTTTTGCTGTGGTTATCTTCCCAGAAATCTCACCCGTGTTGGAATAATGAACTTTTAGTTTTTAAATTATTTGTGTTTTCTTTTTTTTTTAATTTTTATTTTTTCCGCTTTTTAGAGAGAAGGTCTTGCTCTCTCGCCCAGGCTGGAGCGGAGTGAAGTAGTGCAATCACAGCTCACTGCAGTCTCAAACTGCTGGCCTCTAGTGTGTCCTCATGCGTGTTCTTTAGATGTTAAAAACATTAATGTTTCTTCTATCATTTTTGTAACATGTATTCACAGCTTATAATTTGCCTTTCAACATTGTCTTGTCTTTGGCATAAAGTTAAAAAATAGGTAGTCCAGACGCGGTGACTCATGTCAGTAATTCCAGCGCTTTGGGAGGCCGAGGTGGGCGGATCACCTGAGGTCAGGTGTTCATGACCAGCCTGGTCAACGTGGTGAAATCCCATCTCTATTAAAAATGCAAAACTAGCTGGGTATGGCAGCAGGCACCTGTAATCTCAGCTACTTGGGAGGCTGAGGCAGGAGAATTGTTTAAATCCAGGAGGTGGAGGGTGTAGTGAGCTGAAATCGCACCACTGCATTCCAGTCTGGGTGACAAGAGCGAAATTCTGTCTTAAGAAAAAAAAAAAAGGTAGTCAAATAAAGTTTTATATATGTGTATTTATTTATTTAAACTTGAGTTACTTCATGCATAGAGATTGCATTGTTATTTGTTAAATATTAGCCTAGATATTTTTCTATTAAAAGCTTATTGACTTGATGTAATTTAACACTACTAGTGAAAAATCATGTTGACATCACTTACTTCCAATATGATATGTGGAGAAGGACACACCACCATTGTGATATTCTTCCTGGAAGACCAAACATTCAGTATAACCATGAGGAAACATTAAACTCAAATTAAAGGACATTCTACAAAATACCTGAGCATTTATCTTCAAAACTGTTTATGTAATAAGAAACTATTAATAGGAAAGACTGTCATAGATCATAGGAGATCAAGAAGATATAATCACTGAATGAGACATGGCATTGTGAATAGGATCTCAAAACAGAAAAGGGAAATTCATGAAAAGCTGGAGAAATTAAAGTATAAGCTATAGTTTACTTAAGAGTACTGTATCAATTTTAATTTCTCAGTTTTCATGAATGGCCATGATTAGGTAAGATCCTATTGTTAGGAAAAGCTAGGTGAAGAGTATAAAAGAACTCTTTGTAGTGCGTTTGCATATTTTTTGTAAATCTATAATTATTGGAAAATATATTTATTTAAAAATTATGATTATATATGTATACTATGACACATCTTAACTTTCTTTGTTTTGTTTTATTTTATGTATGTATTTTTTATTATTATACTTTAAGTTCTAGGGTACATGTGCATAACGTGCAGGTTTGTTACATATGTACACTTGTGCCATGTTGGTGTGCTGCACCCACCAACTCGTCAGGACCCATCAACTCGTCATTTACATCAGGTATAACTCCCAATGCAATCCCTCCCCGCTCCCCCCTCCCCATGCTGGAGTTTCGCTCTTGTTGCCCAGGCTGGAGTGCAATGGCACGATGTCAGCTCACTGCAACCTCTGCCTCCCAGGTTCAAGTGATTCTCCTGCCTCAGCCTCCCATGTAGCTGGGATTACCAGCGCCCACTACTAGGCCTGGCTAATTTTTTTGTATTTTTAGAAGAGACTGGGTTTCACCATGTTGGCCAGGCTGGTCTCAAACGCCTGACCTCAGGTGATCCGCCAGCCTCCGCCTCCCAAAGTGCTGGGATTACAGGTGTAAGCCACAACACCCTGCCTATTTTATTTTATTTTATTTTATTTTATTATTTTTTTTTTTTTAAGGCTAAGATCAACAATGGTAGATATATTCCTCTTGGCTTCCATGAGAGGATTTTTTTAAAGTTTTATATACATTTTATCTAATATCCTAATTTATTTCAGCAAGAGGATTTTTACTTGTCAGAATTATATCTACCTTTTTTCTGATTACACTTTCCGTCTCTTGTGTTTTAGATTCCATGCTACCTTTCATCTTCTTGAGTTCTTCCTTATAAGTTTTCCTCTCTGACCAAAGTCAGTTTCAGAAGTATGATTATGTGCACATTCAGTTTAATTCTTCTTATCCTTAAGGTGCCATACTTGCTTCATTTAACTTGATTTCAGGATGTGTTGTTTGTTTATTCATCTTTGAATTGTAAGCATGACAAGACTCAAGCTGTAACATTCTCTCTTGTGTCATATATGAGGATAGAGAAATGCTATTTCCCCAATATGAATCTGGAGCTCCGAATATTTAACTTTCTGTAGTGATGGGCTATTCTTCTGATGTCGAGCCCTTTTATCTCACTGGAGGCTTTGTCGACTAATACCTTGAATTTCACATACGTGTTCTGTGCCTGGCCATTTTGATCTTCTCTTTGTACTAGAACTAATCTGTATGTATTTCTTCTGTATATGGAAACAGATTAACTTGCACAAGAAAGTAAATGTCTTATGAGAGCTTCCTTTATATTGTAGGTTCTAAGTTATAGGCGATCCAGAATGAAATTACTTTATAGGAGAAACAGATGTAAATTGAGCTTTGGGTTACTGAAAGTAATTTTCTTTCAATTTCATGGATATTACTCTATTTTTTAGTCAATACTACCAAGAAGTCTAGAATTTAAAGATAGATAATGTGAGTAAATCAAAGTAACCTTAACTTTTAAAAATATGTATTTTATTAAGTTCCATCAAAGGTGCTTTAGTGCAGAGTATGTAACAAATGAAGTGTAATACAAGAATGTACTTTCTCGTCTTTTCAGCTAATATTGCATCACATTAAATCCCTTACTGCTTTTCAATACTCAGTTGGCATTGTGTCCTCTCTCATGCATAATTTAAAAGACATAGGCCACATCTACCTTTTGTTGTATATTTACAACTTTTTAAAAAATTAGCAGATTTTTTAGGCACTGATAGTTGGATATTCAAAGTTACAAATTACTTTTCTTATTTTGGTAGAATTTGCTTTCATAGTTTATTTGCTCATTTTATTAGATGATATTAGTTTTTTTAAATTTATAATGTAATAAAATAGTTCATACTGTATCATATTTTTAAAGCTCAAATGGAATTGTGATACAAATAAATTTTAACAAATATTTGCTAGCCACAAATAGTAACTAAAATAGAGTGACATTTTTAAAAAACACTTGAGAGAAATTACACTTTCTTACATTTCCAATGAGATTATATTTTACTTAATTTTCCCCCTCTAATATGTTAGCATTTTATTTAAGCAATTCAAAGAATATAATAAGAATTTGTTGTCAGAGACGACTGGCTGTTAAAGGTTATGAGGAAAAATATATACATTTCATAATAAAACCCTGCAGTAATAAGGGAATACCCTGTTCCATAAATGGTGATAATTGGATTAGTGAAAACTGAATTTAACTTGGAGAATTTGATGAACTATAAAAAGCAGAGATAAACTTACAAACCATTTCCCAACTCTTTAGCAGCCTCAAAATTTATTAAAATGTAAACAAGTATGATAGTATGATTTATACAAAATATTTTGTTTTAAAAATAGTTAATGCTCTCACAATTTCTTTCCTTTACAGTATGTTTGTTTTTCCCCAATATTCACAATAACTATTTCCTTAAAAACATTAAGATTATTGTTGACTTTCATCTTAGACCCACACAAAAGCATGATTAAAATTTTCTGAAATATGTACCTTTGTATCTTATTACAGATAAAGTTAAAGACAGCCCTGTTACAGTCTTATACAGACCAAGGTAACAGAACTTGACAGTTTCAGGTTAATCATTGCAAGAAAAATATTCCTGCTAGATAGTATAGAAGTTTTATATTATCGTTTGTGTTTATTGTTTGATTTTATACTAAACCTAATTTGTTTTATTATAAATAGTTTCATCTTTTTACATATTTTGAATGCTGCAAACCCCTTTATATAATGATCATGTTGTAAAGGTTTTAATGTGTAAGCACATTCATTTTCACAGGGATTGTTGCTAAGTATAGTAAGTGTCTAGATGGACATTTTAGACTTCAATGGCGCTTTAAAAGGAGATATGCTGAATACACTTGTAAAGAAAAATACAGGTATAAACACTATCATATGAGTTCAACAAATGTAAAGAACGGTATTCGTACCCCATAATGTTTTTCATTAAAACAAGCATATTGAAATATAAATATACTGCTGTGCCTTTGGAAAAGCCTTCCTATCCCACTTGAAATATATTATAAATAGAGACAATTTGACTTCTACCTCCTATGATATAGCATGTTATACTGTCTATACGGGACAGATACATGACTCATTGCCCTCATAAACCCCCGGGATAACTATCTTTGTGTTTAATTGATCCATTATAATAATATTAATGATAATGTCAATAACTATCATCAACAGCTAACATTTTTATAATTCTACTAAATCTAAAATATGATTTTGGGTGCGAACAAGATAGAATTAAGAAAATTAGCAATAACAGGTTACAATCATAAACTAAGAAAAAACTAGATCTAATAAAACAGCAGGACCTGATAAAACAGCAAAAAAAGAGAGGAGGAAAGGACCTATGTAAATAATGCCAAAGAAACAGATGACTGACAGTCTGTTCTTTCGGTTAACTTCCTCTGTTGGTTTATTGCCAAAATTCAGTCAATTTCCTCCCAATAAATGTTACCACTGACCAATTCTTCACCTTGTTTCTTTATTCTTGAATGTTCCATTTCCCATCAGCACAAAATACTCAAGACTTGAGCTCAGTTTTATTTTTCCAGTTACCTTTGAATTACTACCACAAGATACTAGTAAAACTAGCTGGTCTGCGCTCCTGCTAAGATTTGTCATTTGCTTCTGCTGTTCTTCTTTCCCTTATTAGAGGCCAATGCGAACCTACATTAATTAAACAGAGGAAAGAGGAAAAGAGAGAGAGAGAGAGAGAGAGAGAGGAGTTTTATGAGCCCCCCTCTCCTGTCCCATGGCAACTAGAAATCTATTTCACTACTAGTTTTAAATGTCAAAAGATGTATCCTAGATCTTGACAATAAAACATGTTTTTGTTGTTATTGCTATATTATATCATATCACTTCTTCACCTATGCCCAAGTTCTCTCTTTATAATTATTATTGATTTTATTATTGACTCTGTTGGAGTTCCACATACAAGTGAAGTTCTTTGGAGTCAAGAGTATTATTCTATACACATAGACTATAAAACGGCTTTGTTTCCAGTAAAAAGTAAGATGAGTACACTCTTATTTATTGTGCTCTCTCCGTGCTGAAAATTCAAGTCTACCTTAAGTGTTCTTTTGCCAGAATAGCATGATTCTTAAACAACCTTCTATCCTCAGAAAATTGGTAAAAGGAGATACATATTTTGCAGTATCACAATATTTTTTAAAAGTACATGGACAACAAGATTTTATTTAAGAGCTATCTAGCATTTTCTCTGCATAAACTACTATATTTCAGTATTTTATGTGTCTTAAGGAAGACAAAGTATTAATATTTGTAGTAAATAAAGGTATTCATAAAGGAAAAGATAAAGAATAGAAAACTACTTTGGCTACCTCAAATTTGTATCTTACAAGATACAACCAAAAAATCACTTACTGGGCCTTTTTAATGAAGATTATGGACTAAAACAACATTAATAAAAAAGTCAGGCCAAATCTGAAATACATTTTCTAAATCATCAATTCACAAGAAGATGCTTTCAATATTCCTAAAGAAAATGCATGTTTGTGTGCCCCTACATGAGACTGAATAGTGGCTTCCTAAAGATGTTTCTGTTACAATCCCAGGAACCTGTGAACACATTACCTTGCATGGTAAAAGGGAATTTGCAGATATTATTGTGTTAAGGATCTTGAGATGATGAAATTTTCCTGAATTACCCAGGTGAGTGTGATGTAATCACAATTACAAAGGTCCTTATAAGAGGGAAACAAGAGGATGAGGTGGCAGGTTGGGAGAAGGGGTGGGAGGAGGCCGGACAAAGTTTCAACAGAACCAGAGGTTGGAGTGAGGCACTGTGAGCCAAGGAATTCAAGCAGTTCCTAGAAGCCGGAAATGGCAAGGAAATGGATTACTCCACAAGTCGCCAGAAGGAATTCAGTCCAACCAACACATTGATTTTTAAACTCCAGCCTCCAGAACTCTAAATTTTCTCCTAATTAATGTGTGTTGTTTTAAGCCACAAAGTTTGTGGCATTTTGTTATAGCAGCAATAGGAAAGTAATACAAGGACAGAGATCATGCATAGCTTCTTCCTTATCCTTTACACAGCAGCAAGAACCAGACTCTGCTTATGATAGGAGGTCAAAGCATATTTTCTAAGTGAATAAATTTCTAATAAAAATTGCTAATTAATTAAATAATAATCATAAGGCATTGGGGTATAAAGTAAGATATGGGCAAAGTTCTGTTTCTCGGAACTCTGACAGCAGGAATCAGGCTATAAAAGCTTTAATCTTATTTCTACCACTATTTTGGGGATCCCCAAATTCGGTTATTTTCATAAGATAAACACTTATTTCTCACTCGTAAAGTTCAAGAGGAGGGAAAACAAAGTGATAGGGAACTCTGCTCCACAGAGACATCCAGGTTCAAATTTCTGTCTTCTTTATTCCAGCATCGCCTTGTGAAAGACTTGAGCTATACAGTGGCTCGTTTATTTATGTATCTTAACAATTGATGCAGACCATTTTCTGAGAACTTAGCAAGGGCTATTGAACGGAGCAGCTATACATGGTGGCTGCATGTGGTCTACACTTCCTCACAGTATAGTGGCTAGGTTCCAAAGGTGAACATCCTGACTCAGAAGGAAAGCCAAATGGAATAGAATTATGTTTTATCAGTTGCCTTAGAATTTATATTCCATCACTTCTACCATACCCTACTGGTTGGTTTAGTTACAAGTCTCAATTCAGTTTAACAAAGAGAGAGTTTGGAATCCAGGAAATATTTGGAGGACTGCCAATAAAATTGCAAGAAGAGCATGAGAAATGAGACATTATCATGTGACAATAGTGAAAAATGCAATCCAGTAGCTCCAACAAAAGAGGGAGAAGATAGAGCAAAGGGCAAGCAGCATTCCATTGAAAAGATGGGATGTGAGGTTGTTTGCCTCATTTCTGTGCACATCTCTTTGGCTGAAATGTAGTGAAATTCTAAACCTAGTTGACAAAGGCCAGATAAAACCCTGGAGGAAGGCTAGTGATTATTAATAGAAGGACAGATAGCAATATCTTTTACAATCTACACACCCTTCTTCCTAAAGTTAGAACATGTCTATCCACTTCCCAAGAAAGACACGCCATAGTTACACTCATGCATGGAATACAGTTCAGACATCAGGATCTTTGGGTACAGTCCTCTCTATCACAGAAGTTTCCTACCTATCATTAATACCAACTATATATTACTTAAACTTACAATAAAATATCTCATTTGAGAAAAAAAAGAATGACCACGCAGTCACTGCTCAGAGCAATAAAATTTTACTGGACAAAAATTGCAGACTCGCTGCTCTACCAGTGCTTAAAACTGATTGCTACTTATTGAAATGAATTTCCTGTCCTCTATTCTCTGTGGTCCTGGCTTTCTCTCTGAAAAAATTTGTTCTTGTGGTATATTCTTCCTCACCATGTCTGTATGAATATTAAAGATATTTCTTTCGTCAGAAGCACTGCAGTTTTCATAGCCTGCTTCTGCACCCACTAATTTGGGAACTTGGTACTTTTTTGAAGGCTAAATATTTGACTTCTTTAGTAAAAAAAAAAAATTCTTAGAAGACTCAATGAGTTTCTGGCCTAACTGCATCCAGCTATTTTCTTGTGCTGGAAACCTACATCCAAGACTCTTTTCTGGAAATAATTATGAAGCCTATTCTTATGGTCTCACTTCTTTTTTGAGCCAGTGTCAATTGTTACCATTTTGATGATAGCTCTTGAAAGTATAAAACCATATAAAATAATGGACTTATTTGGAAGGCAACATACTTTATCTGATCTTTTGCACAGATGATCTATAGATCCATGTGTTGAGCCAAGAATTCTTAATGGACACTTCTTATTAAATCTTTGAGCAGCACGGTTATCTCCTACTGTATAAGGTGATAAACCAAGGTGGCTTCTCCAACCCCATCAGATCCCACATTTCTTTTTTTTTTTTTTTTTGAGACGGAGTCTCGCTCTGTCGCCCAGGCTGGAGGGCAGTGGCCGGATCTCAGCTCACTGCAAGCTCCGCCTCCCGGGTTCACGCCATTCTCCTGCCTCAGCCTCCCGAGTAGCTGGGACTACAGGCGCCCACCACCTCGCCCAGCTAGTTTTTTGTATTTTTTTTAGTAGAGACGGGGTTTCACCGTGTTAGCCAGGATGGTCTCGATCTCCCGACCTCGTGATCCGCCCGTCTCGGCCTCCCAAAGTGCTGGGATTACAGGCTTGAGCCACCGCGCCCGGCCAGATCCCACATTTCTGGACTCTTTTTATTCCCTTCAACCTCTGCTTGAAATTGTCTCCTTCTTGCTTGAGCTCATTAATGCTTGAAATAAGCTAGCTAAATGCAGCAATAAACAGCTAACACATGGTAACATTCTGGCTCTTTCCATCAGCTTCTCCTAGAGCTGAAGGCTCTTTAGGCAAATGGTTTGCTCTTCCAGTTACCAGAAGTGACACTTTAAATAAATGGACTGTCTTCATTCTCACTTAAATGTCAATTTCACATTTTTTTTTAGGTTTTTGTGGCAGGCAGAAAGCCTTGCAATATACCAATTATTTATTAGCTACAGTAAAACCTACATTGCTAGAGCTAATAAGCCCCACAATATAGGTTTCTTATTAAAATTGAAGAGTATTTTCTGCTTGCATTATGAGCCCAGGAACTCTATGCTCCATGAATTAGTCCAGAACCCAACAAATTGGGTATGGCTTTGTTATCCATGATGCACAGCTATTAGTGTTGCCCTGGTCATCATCATTTTCATTTGGGATGAAAGTAAAAAATGAGGGAATTATGGGCAATTATATTTAATAAGGTGTATTTTCTGTTGTGCATTTCACATTTACTTAAATCTCAATCATGAGAACTTAGTCACATGGCAAACCTAGTCACAAGGGAGGCTGAGAAGTACAGTCTCTCGGCAGAAGAGCACACCTGAGTTGGAGGAGAGCCAGAAATCTGTTACCAGTGTAAATGCAACATGTTATATGTGATCTTTGCCATGGAGATGTGTCCCATTTTCTAAGAACTCTCAATAGGATGCCCTTGACCAGGGCTCTAGGTGATCAGTGTTTCCCTATCATTTGGAATAAAAAAATAGTTGATTTTTACAACATTGCAAGACCTCAAATTACTAGAAATTTATGCAATTTATATTATAGGCCATGGACAGAGATTTTATTACCAAGCTGTATTCTCTTCCATTGTTGTTTGCACACTATTTCCAACCAATTAATGATAACCTCTTTATATCCCATACTGAAGGATCTGAGGAGCAACCAACACACACCAACATTCTGGTCTTTTTCAACAAGTTTCCTGGCATGGTACAGTGACTCACGCCTAATAATTCCACCACATTAGAAGGCTGAGGCTGGAGGATCACTTGACCTCAGGAGTTCTAGACCAGCCTAGGCAATGTAAGGATACTCTGTCTCTACCAAAAAAAAAAAAAAAAAAAAAAAAAAGCCAAGCCTGGTGCTATGTACATGCCTGTAGGCCTAGCTACTTGGGAAGCTGAGGTGGAAGGATCTCTTGAATCCAGGAGTTCAAGGCTATAGTGAGGTCTGATCATGCCACTACACTCTAGCCTGAGCAGCAAATCAAGACCCTGTCTCAAAACAAAGAGACTAAAAAACCACATCACAATCCCTAAAGCAGTAGGCTTTGCATACAAAATTGTCTACTTACCAAAAGTTTTTGCAATGGCAGAAAATGTTCAATGTCTTTCTTGTTTGCATTGTCTACCATACTTCTAGAAGTAGCCGAAGGTACCATTCTGTTTCATAAAAAGTAGATAAAAGTCTCCATTTTCCTTTTTTGATGAAAACAAACTGACTCACAGAAATGTTTCCCCCATTTACAACTCTTCCACCTGGAATAAGGGCTTAATACATGGAAATAGAGCAGCCTTATGTCAGTAACGAGGCAGTGTGAGTGAAGATGGAAATTAATCTGCTCAGATCAGAAAACTGAAAGAGAAAAAATCCTGGATTTGTGATACTATCATTGAGACTCGACACCAATTCTGTACTATCTTTCTCTAGACTTTTCTTGTTATGTAAGGAAAACTGTTTAAAGTTTAACTACTTTTACCTGATCTTTAGTAGATCAGACTCTTTCCTGAAAGAAGGTAGCTATAGTGCATTATATTTAAAGTTCTCATGATTGGGAACATTAGAGTGTACTACTCTGTTGCTTGTAATTGTCACGTAAATTAACAATGTGTCCTGGTATTTGCGCTTTTAGTTCCTTTTATATAATATGGGCAAGCCCCATGACTTGGGTTCATTAACCGAATATGAGGCCAATGGTATTGTGCCAGTTCCTGGTCTAATCCTCCGAAGTCCTGGCAACTTCCATGTTTGTGCTTCATGTTTCAGAAGCACAGTCTCTAAGCAGAAGAGCATAACTGAGGAACACGGAACCAACCATCTTGTAAGAGGTTCTCCGACTTTTATGGAGAAGCCCCTTAGAGGATTTCCTCTGATGGAGATCCCCAACTCTGATGGAGAATCTCAATTGACTGAGAAATCAATTAGGGCACCGACCTGGAAAGAGAAAGAAGCTGAGATTATGTGGAAACAGTCCTTGCCTACTGGTAAGAGAAAGGCAGCCATACAAATGACCACTGGAAAAGTCAAAAGAATAACTATGCAGATGTGTCCAGCCATAATGAACAATTTTGAAAAATTATAAAATATTTATTGTTTTAAATCACTAAATTTTGGTTTCATGTGTTTTATTACAAGAGATCATTGCAACAGAAATGGAAGTCTGAAATACTGATTCTGTAATTAAACAAACAAAAACCAAAAGCAAAGACATACAATTAAATGTCACTGACTTTGAGACAGGCAAGTGGTCAAAGCTCTGTAAGTCCTGCTAGAGGTGTTAGCAAAGTCTAAGGGGACAGTCAGGAAATTGCTTTTGCAGACCTGAGTCAAGGGAACTTGAATTAAGTGCAGAATAATCAGTAAAACTGTGGCTTGGATTAATGTGAAAGATGGAAAGGCTTCAGATTGAACTTGTGGGTTTGGCTATAAAATTTATGGGTAGATAGTTGAAAGTTCCAATTGGCTGTTTTTATCTGTTTCAAATGAAAGACTGAAGGAGTGAGATGAGCTAAAGAAGAAACTGTTCTTTTTTTTTTCTTTTTTCTTTTTTTTTTTTTTTTGAGATGAAGTCTTGCTCTTATCCCCCAGGCTGGAGTACAGTGGCATGATCTCAGCTCACTGCAACCTCTGCCTCCCGGGTTCGAGAGATTCTCCTACCTCAGCCTCCCGAGTAGCTGAGACTACAGGTGCCTGCCACCACGACTGGCTAATTTTTGTGTTTTTAGTAAAGACGGGGTTTCACCATGTTGGCCAGGTTGGTCTTGAACTCCTGACCTCAGGCAATCTGCCCGCCTTGGCCGCCCAATGTGCTGGAATCTCGTGCTCAGCCGAACTGTTCATTTTAAAGCAAAATTTAAAGAAAATATGAAGAACCAAGGGTTACAGAATTAGAAAACAAACTGTTTTTCATCCCCAGTCTCTTTTAACAAGAGAGTCTCAAAGTAAGAAATGTTAGTCAGATAAATGTTAAATCCTTCCTTTAAAAGTAGCCTCAAATCAAGAATATGGTTCTTAAATTTGTTTTTGATACTTAGTGAATATCAAGGTGATGCCTCATAGACATGGTCAATCAGAAAAAAAAAAATGACATACAGAACTCAAAGGTGTTCCTCCCACATTCCTTGCCAGATAACAGGTGCTCTAAGAATTGTGATGACGTAGTATCAAAAAACTCTGAATCTCAGCCTAAAGCGGGACATGCCTCAAGATTTGTCATATCATGTTGCTTGTGTGTAATGGAGTGGATTTTTGATGTGTTAAGAAATATCCTATTTTGTAAAATAAATAAATAATATGATTTTAAGAAAAAATAGCAACGGGAAATTTTAACTTGAAAGAGGTTTCAATATCCCCACATTTCTCTGGCAAGAAACTGTCTGAACAAGAATGTTAGCTGGGGGGAAAAAAAAAACCAGAACATTTCTTATGGAAAGGAGAGATGACTCACAGGGGCTCAGGAAACATGGAGGAGGATTGGGTTGCGGTAAGTCACTGGCATTTCAGAATAGTAAGTGGCCAGGTCCTGCTCGGTGCCTCCCATTTTATCCCTTTGTAAAACAGAATGTCTATTTTGGTTTTCCTGTCTCAGTCTCACCAATGTGTGTGTGTGTGAGTGTGTGTGAGTGTGTGTGTATGTTTGTGTTTGTGTGTGTGTGTGAAAGAGACAGAGAATTGCTTTATTCTAAATATTTCAGAATCAGAACTATGACATCAGAAAATCTTTATGCCCATGTCAACATGATGTTACTGCATACCTCAAGTTTGACTCTAATTCCATAGTGGAATGAGGCATCTGGTGGTCTTGGAGTGAGGGTGGGGGAGATGTAGAGTATATTTTTAATTCAGAAGAAATGTGAATCAGTAGGGGCCAGATAAAACACCATAATTATCTGCTTAAACGATAGCCATGTTTGTATTGCAATACTTGTATAGAATCCTCTTCTTGAATCTAGGATGGATCTGGGGTTTATGTGGAGGAGTTGTATGTGGCAGAAATCATATCAAGCCTACACTTGTAGAAGGCTTGGCAGTTGCTCTGGGCTCTGAGAAAACCTCAATGACTACATAATTTTTTTTTCTACCAGTGTAAGATTAAGTCATGTGGAGAGAGAGAAAGACAGAGAAGGTGAGAGATTAACCAGGTCAGACTTCAGCTCTGAAGATCAGCAGATGCTTTCCGCTGAGCTTAGCAGGGGTTGTAACCATTAATTTTTAATAATAACTAGGCAATCACAATAAATAATCAAATTCAAGTCATTAAATTTGAGTTAACTGGTTATTCAGCAGTCCATGACGTTTGGTCTTTTGGCCCTTTTCTTTCTGTGATGTGGGCATAACACATGGTGATAGAGGAGCCGCTTGGTAACCATGAGACAGCATGAATGAGGACGAAAGTCAACGGCTGGAAATGAGAGAGGGAAAGACAAAGATAATCTAATTCTGTGAGGTTATCATGGAGACCCTCCCTCAGTTCCATTCTGTCTTCCCCTAGACTTCTGTTATATAAGAGATAATCCTTCATGTTTAAGTCATTTTAAATTGATTTTTCAGGATATCCCATTTTTTCCCAATAAAATGTACCTATACTGTATTTAAAGTTTCTGCTATTGGTAACCATTAAGTGATGCCTTGCTTTTGCTTGTGAATATAACCTGCAAGACCTATTTCAAAAGCAAGAATTCCAGAAGCAGGACAATCAAACAGCAATTATATCATTCAGTGGATGAGTCTTTATTTTGAAACATTAGCCAGATACCATGTGGTCACCAGGCAGACTCGGTGAACAAGCATATCAAAATGGCACATTCAGGCCTATAAAGGGAAGTAGAAGATTTTGATACTAACCACTCCTTTCCGTACATGGATATCAAGTCAGAATAATATGTTTTGTTTTTCTTGTTGTCTCATTTTTAACCTTCTGTTGTCACTCTACTGCAGATAGCAGTAGATAGAGAATTATCAGTTAGTGAACCAGTACCAAAAGCATTCTAAATATTTATTTAAAATGATATGACCTTATTATTATTAATACATTGAAAAAAGCTAAAAAATATATTTAATTTTTAAAATTTGGAAAATTTCTACATTATATCTTTACTCTCTCTCTCTCTCTCTATATATATATATTTATACACATATTTAAACATATACCCATATAGCAAACATATATTTCACTTCATAAATCTAGGAATTTGGAACATAACCCAAAAAGCACTGGCTTACTATACAAATAATTTGGGTCAAGATATCTCATTTCATGTTTCTTAGTTATAAAATATTTTGGTTATGAGTAGATGAAAGAGCATATGAATGCAAAAACTACTTATTAAAATCAGAGCATCCAAATCACAGTGGCAGTGAACATTCAGCAGCATCTGAGGCAAATGCCATATCCATCATAGTCACATTCATAAATTTGTTTTGATTAGGCTTTGCGGTCTTCAATGGAAATTTTCAGGGCCATTGAAAAAACCTCACACATTTTTTTTCTGTGTCAATCTTAATTCTTCAGAGAATAAATAAGGAAAGTGAATAGCTCTGTTAGGCATTTCTCAATCATCTTTAAATGGGTCATGGTTTTAAATAGGATGTGTCAAACTGAAATTATATGAACTAAATTATACCTAAGTTACACTGTACCATCTTCTTAATGAATTCTTTACAGGGGGTCAGTGAGTCATGAAATATTAATTGCAAATCATCTTTGAAACAGTCAAAATCAATGTATATTTTTCACTAAAGTGGAAGTCAAATAACTAGCCTCAAGAAACACTGAAAAATAAGTAACTAAATAACAGTCATACATATTCAGTATCTATAAACAAACAAAAAAATCCAGATTTAATGTCTGATATATAATTTATTGCTAAATTCCATCTCTTATATTTTGTTTCATGAATATGTACTTATATCAAAGATATATAATTCAAACTATCAAATCACTGAGACATATCTGTCCTTTAAATTTTTCTGGGACTTACATTTTTCCTGTGTAAAGCCCATATTTCATATTGTTATTTTATATCCATAGAGATGAACTCACATTGTATCTTATTTTGACACATCATTTTACTTTTTTTTTTTTAACTTTTTCCTGTTCCTTTTTGCTCAATTGCACACTTTATATCAAATGTTCAGTTTTATACTTAAAATTTTAATATGTACACTTGACTCAACAAATTCTGTAGTAATAAATTTCTATACTCTTTGTGAGCAACGTAAAATATTATTATTTCTTAAAGTCTCAATCATCTCTCTTCTAACATGTCATGCGCTCTGTTTTAATTTCATCACTTTTCCCAACAAAATATCCAGTATAGAATATTTATATGTCATTAATGTTTGTTTAGATTCACCACTATTTTTGCCAGTTTCTGATCTCATTAATCATTCTAATACATCATAGGAAGATTTGTGTCTACTTTCTGCAAGGTAATAAAAATAAAAAAAATTTTTCAATAATGTTCTCTTAGCCTTAGGTACTTTGTTCAATACTTTTGTATTTGTCCATCAAAAATAGTATCATTAATATATTCAAAATTAAAAATAATTTGAAATGATCATTATTTGGATATACAATTCTAGGTGGAGAATTATTTTCTGCCAGCACTCCTTCTAAGAAGTTATCCAGGTCTGTGTTTGCAGGAAATTTTGTTTCCACCTTATTGCTGTTTCTTAGTAAGCAATCTAAGTGAGTACTCAATTTAAAAATTATATCTTTATATACAATGCTGGATAGTTTCATCATAATGTATCTAAGATTCATTTAACAAATGTCTATTAAGTACATGCTTGGTGAGAGACACAATTTGAGAATACACAGGTATAGCAGTTTTGAAAACTGCTGGCTGAGGTGAGGACTGACACCTTCCACCAATTCTGGAAAAACTTCAGCTGGTATGTCTTGATTAGAACGGCCTTTTTCACACCCTGTAACTCTTTAAACCTTTGGTTAGATTTATGTTAGGTAGTCTTATTATATATCTGCACATTTCAAACTCTCTTTCATATTCTCTGAAATTCTAAAATATCTGTGGTAAACCTTTGATCATGTTTTTTTGTTGTTGTTGTTGCTTTTTATGTGTTGGATGCAGTTTTTAACACTTTACATCTATTACCTCATTTACATTAAAAGTGAGTAATTTGAAACAAGGGAAATTTAACTTACATGTATTACCTCCCACATTGCTATCAGATTGTTATCCAAATTTTTTTTTCATAAGCTAAGACTTTCATTTATTTCTTTTTTTTTTTTTTTTTAATTATACTTGAAGTTCTAGGGTACATGTTCACAACGTGGAGGTTTGTTACATATGTATACATGTGCCATGTTGGTGTGCTGCACCCATTAACTCATCATTTACATTAGGTATATCTCCTAATGCTATCCTTCCCCCCACCCCCTCCCCACAATAGGACCCGGTGTGTGATGTTCCCCTTCCTGTGTCCAAGTGTTCTCATTGTTCAATTCCCACATATGAGTGAGAACATGCGGTGTTTGGTTTTCTGTTCTTGCGATAGTTTGCTGAGAATGATGGTTTCCAGCTGCATCCATGTCCCTACAAAGGACACAAACTCATCTTTTTTTATGGCTGCATAGTATTCCATGATCTATATGTGCCACATTTTCTTAATCCAGTCTGTGATTGATGGATATTTGGATTGGTTCCAAGTCTTTGCTATTGTGAATAGTGCTGCAATAAACATACGTGTGCATGTGTCTTTATAGCAGCATGATTTATAATCCTTTGGGTATATACCCAGTAATGGGATGGCTGGTCAAATGGCATTTCTAGTTCTAGATCCTTGAGGAATCGCCACACTGTCTTCCTCAATGGTTGAACTAGTTTACAGTCCCACCAACAGTGTAAAAGTGTTCCTATTTCTCCACATCCTCTCCAGCACCTGTTAGTTCCTGACTTTTTAATGATCACCATTCTAACTGGTGTGAGATGGTATCTCATTGTGGTTTTGGTTTGCATTTCTCTGATGGCGAGTGATGATGAGCATTTTTTCATGTGTCTGTTGGCTGCATAAATGTCTTCTTTTGAGAAGTGTCTGTTCATATCTTTCACCCACTTTTTGATGGGGTTGTTTGTTGTTTTTTTTTTTTTTTTGTAAATTTGTTTGAGTCCTTTCTAGGTTCTGGATATTAGCCCTTTGTCAGATGAATAGATAGAAAAATTTTCTCCCATTCTGTAGGTTGCCTGTTCACTGTGATGGTAGTTTCTTTTGCTGTGCAGAAGTTCTTTAGTTTAATTAGATCCCATTTGTCAATTTTGGCTTTTGTTGCCATTGCTTTTGGTGTTTTAGACATGAAGTCCTTGCCCATGCCTATGTCCTGAATGCTATTGCCTAGATTTTTCTTCTAGGATTTTTATGGTTTTAGGTCTAAACATCTAAGTCTCTAATCCGTCTTGAATTAATTTTTGTATAAGGTGTAAGGAAGGGATCCAGTTTCAGCTTTCTACATATGGCTAGCCAGTTTTGCCAGCACCATTTATTAAATAGGGAATCCTTTCTGCATTTCTTGGTTTTGTCAGGTTTGTCAAAGATCAGACAGTTGTAGATGTGTGGTGTTATTTCTGAGGGCTCTGTTCTGTTCCATTGGTCTATATCTCTGTTTTGATACCAGTACCATGCTGTTTTGGTTACTGTAGCCTTGTAGTATAGTTTGAAGTCAGGTAGCATGATGCCTCCAGCTTTGTTCTTTTGGCTTCGAATTGTCTTGGCAATGTAGGCTCTTTTTTGGTTCCATATGAACTTTAAAGTAGTTTTTTTCCAATTCTGTGAAGAAAGTCATTAGTAGTTTAATGGGGATGGCATTGAATCTATAAATTACCTTGGGCAGTATGGCCATTTTCACAATATTGATTATTTCTATCCATGAACATGGTATGTTCTTCCATTTGTTTATGTCCTCTTTTATTTCATTGAGCAATAGTTTGTAGTTCTCCTTGAAGAGGTCCTTCACATCCCTTGTATGTTCAATTCCTAGGTATTTTATTCTCTTTGAAGCAACTGTGAATGGGAGTTCACTCATGGTTTGGCTCTCTGTTTGTGTGTTATTGGTGTATAAGAATGCTTGTGATTTTTGCACGTTGATTTTGTATCCCGAGACTTTGCTGAAGTGGCTTATCAGCTTAAGGAGATTTTGGGCTGAGACAATGGGGTTTTCTAAGTATACAATCATGTCATCTGCAAACAGGGACAATTTGACTTCCTCTTTTCCTAAATGAATACTCTTTATTTCTTTCTCCTGTCTGATTGTCCTGGCCAGAACTTCCAACACTACGTTGAATAGGAGTGGTAAGAGAGGGCATCCCTGTCTTGTGCCAGTTTTCAAAGGGAATGCTTCCAGTTTTTGCCCATTCATTATGATATTGGCTGTGGGTTTGTCATAAATAGCTCTTATTTCTCCCATATCTCAAAATGATCATGTTTTTAATTCATTTCTACAAATTTTCTCTTGGAACAAACTCATTTTTTAGGTTATTTATTTTAGATACTGTTCTTTTTAATGTAAATGTTCATAGCTATGTGTTTCACTCTGAAAACTGCTCTAGTTTTTTGTATACTTTTTACTATTTTGTATTTACATTATATTCATCTCAAAGCATTTTCAAACTTTTCTTGTAATTTCTTTTTTGACCCACTGGTTATTTAAGAATCTTTTGTTTGATATCTGCATATTTGCAAATTTCTCAAATTTCCTTTTGATGATTATTTAAATTTCTTTGAGGTTGAAGAATATAATTTGTATTATTGCGATTTTAAACAATTTTATTGAGGCTTTTAAAAATGTTCCATGTACACTTGAAAAAAATATGCATTCTGCTTTTGCTCAATGGAGTGTCCTATAGATGTGTGTTACAGTTAGTTGTGTGTTAAAATATTTGTCTTTATTGATCTGTCTCCTTGTTCTATCCTCATTGAAAGTGGTATTAAAATCTCCAACTACTATTGTTGAATTGTCTATTCTTTCCTTCAATTCTGTCAATATTTATCTAAAGTATCTTTGGATTCTGTTGTTATGCTTACCTAAATTTTATATATTCCCAAATCTATTGACTCTTAGCGTTATGCACTGTCCCTCCTTCTCTCTAGCAACATTTTTTTAAAATTTTATTTTTATTATTTGAGATGGAGTCTTGCTTTGTCACCTAGGCTGGAGTGCAGTGATGCTATCTTGGCTCACTGCAACCTCCGTCTCCCAGGTTCAAGCGATTCTCCTGCCTCAGCATCCTGAGTAGTTGGGGTTGTAAGTGCCCAACACCACACCCAGCTAATTTTTTATATTTTTAGTAGAGATGAGGTTTCACCATGTTGGCCAGGCTAGTCTTGAACTCCTGACTTCAAGTGATCTGCCTGCCTTCACCTCCCAAAGTGCTGAGATTACAGGCATGAACCACTGTGCCCGGCCTTTCTAGCAACATATTAAAAGTTTCATTCCAGGTCTCACGATTGCTCTTTGCATGGTATATCCTTTCATGCAAGTACATTTTTTGTTTCTGATTCTCCCTTGTAAACATATAGCTGGATATTGATTTTGTAAACATATAGCTGGATATATAGCTGGATATTGATTTTATTCATTGAAACTCATAATCTTTGACTTTTAATTATATTGTTTAATCTATTCACATTTAATGTTGTAACTGATATGTTGCAGTGATATCTAATATATTATCCATATTTCTATCTCTTTCTATATCCTTCATGCATTTTTGCACTTGTTTCCTTTTTACTGTTTCATATTAAGTGGCTATATTCTAGTATAATATTTAATTCTTTTAGTGATTTTTAATAATATTCCTTAGATATTTTCTTAGTGATGGTTTCAGGGTGTAAAATATGAATATTAACTTCCATACAATTTAGATTATACTGACTTAGGTCCAGTGTAACACAGCAGCTTTATTTCTGTAGAGCTTAATTCCTCCCTTCCCTTTTGAATGTTATCATTCTCATACATAGTGGGCCCATAGGTGTTATAACTCCAACAAACATTATTACTTACCATTTCTATTTCTCTTTATTTCTCTCTGTGGAGATCTGATACAAGGACTGGGAGTGGTGTCTTACGCCTGTAATACCAGCAATTCTGGAGGTCAAGGTGGGTGGATCACTTGAGGTCAGGAGTTGGTGACCAGCCTGACCAATATGTTGAAACCCCATCTCTACTAAAAATACAAAAATTAGCTAGGCATAGTGGCAGATGCCTGTAATCTGAGCTACTTGGGAGGCTAAGGCAGGAGAATTGCCTGAACCTGGGAGGAAGAAGTTGCAGTGAGCCTAGATCATGCCACTGCACTCCAGCCTGGGTGACAGAGTGAGACTCCATCTCAAAATAAAATTAAAAAAAAAGAATCTGATACAGGTTCCTCACTCCAATATAGTATGCTTTGTTTCCACTCACATTCTTTGTGCTGTTATTGTCAAATATATTGCATTTTTATGTTATTGGCTCAATAAATACAAATATACAAATGTTATTTCATACAATTGCTTTTAAAATCAACTACAAAAAAGAGTAGAAGAAATATTCAATTATACTGCATCTTATATATTTTATAGTGATCTATATAACTACATAATTATATTTTATAGTGATCTGCATAATTATCTTTACCAGTATTCTGCTTTTTATTATGTGATTTTTTTTTTCTTTAGACAGAGTCTCACTCTGTTGCCCAGGCTGGAGTGCAGGGGTATGGTTTTGGCTCACTGATACCTCCGACTCCCAGCTTCAAGTGATTCTCCTGCCTCACCTGCTTGAGTAGCTGGGATTACAGGTGCGCACCACTATGCCTGCTAATGTTCGTATTTTCGGTAGAGAAAGAGTTTCCACATGTTGGTCAGACTTGTTTAGAACTCCTGACCTCAAATGATCTACCTGCCTTGGCCTCCCAAAGTGCTGGGATTACAGGTGTGAGCCACCATGTCTGGCCTATCATGTGAATTTGAATTGCTGTCTACCTATCACTAGCTCTCAGCTTGAAAACCTATTTGCCTATTTTGTAAAACTAGGGCTGATAGCAACACATTCACTCAGCTTTTGTTTATCTGGGAATGTCTTTATTTTGTCTTCAGTTTTGAAAATCGTTTTATTGTATATAAGATCTTTGCTCACAGATATTTTTTGCCTGGTTTTAATTTTAACATTTAATATATTATTCCATTGCCTTCTGACATGTATTTTTTCTAGTTGGAAATTCACTGTTAACTTGGGCTTTCATTACAAATGATAAATAGTTTTCTTCTTGCTGTTTTCAAATTTTCTCTTTCTCTTTGGCTTTAAACATTTAATGTGATGTGTCTGATTTGGATCTCTTTGTTTCCATCCTATTGTACTGTGTTGAGCTTCTGGGTTTGTAATTCTTGTTTTTCATCACATTGAAAAGGTTACAATAGCTTTATCATTAAATATTGTTTCTTCTCCTTTCTTAGACTTCACTCTGTCTCTCTAAACTTACGTGTGTGTATACATATATATATTTACATATATGTGTATGTGTGTTTACACACATTACAAACACGTTTGTATGCAGACAACAAACCTCACTGACTCATAAGTGTCCAAAATTCAGAGCAACAAAAAACAAAACAAAGCAGAAAAAGTGTGGTTTTTATTACTATTATTGTCTCTTATTTTAAAAACTGAAATAATGCCAGCTTTTAATCTTCTACATTAAATGCCATCCAAATGGTATAACTCAGAATATTCTTTTAAAAAAACAGTATTCAACAATTCAAGCTCTTAGAATCTGATCAATATCTCTGAGTGTTATCATCCTAAGGGAGAAATCTTAATCTACCTCATAGTGCTAAAATGTCATAGCTCTTTGACATTAAAAGCTTCCAGAGTTTTCTAAAGAGAATTATCCCAATGATAGGGCAAGGTTCTCTTATTTGTCAGATCCTGTACAACTTTAAAGATTAGATGTCAGGGACATAGTGCCATAGAGATTTCTCCATGCCTCTCTGCCACCCCTCACAAGCAACTGTCTCTTTATTATACTCTGCTTAGGGATATCTCCCTTTTATCAACACCCGTATTATTTTCTATTGCAGCTATAAGCACTTACAACAAACTTTCTGGCATAAAACGACACAAACTTATGACCTTACAGATCTGGAAGCCAAAGGTCCAAAATATGTCTCACTGTGCTAAATTCAAGGTGTCCACAGGGATACATTCATTTTTGGAAACTCCAGGGAAGAATCTGTTTTCTTGCCTTTTCCAACTTTGAGACGCTGCCTGGATTCTTTGGGTCATGATCCCACTCTATTCTGAAAACCAGCTATGGACAGTTGAGTCTTTTTCACATTGCATCACTGTGATCCTAACTCCCCTAACTCCCTCTTCCATATTTCAGTAATCCTTGTGATACATCACGCCTACCCAGATAATACAGTATAATCTTCATTTTTAAAGGCCAAATTCCATCTGAACTCTTAATTCCCTTAAGCCATGTAACATAATAACATGTTCACAGACTCCAGAGATTAAGAGCTGGATATCTTTGAGGTCCTCTTATTTTGCTTACTGCAGTACTTTTCACTTCCTCCCACACATTTTTCTAAACAGAAACATTGGAATTTGATTAAACTTAAGGAATGGATTGTTCCTAATTTTAATACTCCCTCACGTGAAAGTCTTGTTTAAGTCACCTAATGCTTTTACAGGAAATAGCATTTGGTCTAATGGTACAAATTTAGAAATTCAATAAATTTCTAAATCAGATCTAGAAATTCACTTTGGCATTTATGGATGTTTCAGAACTATGATACTCAGGAACTCAAATATTTCTCCTCTGGATTTGTATTTCCTGAATTTATGTTTTTATTTTAGATCATATCAGTTTCAGTCTTTTATATTCTTACTTTAAGTATAGCCATCTATAGTCTTGTGAAATTTTCGTAAATCACATTTTTTTAGGATTTCCTAAAAAATCACTTTTTTTAGGATTTCCTAAAAAATCACTTTTTTTAGGATTTCCTAAAAAATCACATTTTTTAGGAAAGCAATCTGTATGTTTGAAAAGAGGATTTGAAAAAAGACAAATGGAAATTTGACAGTAAATGCATTTAACAGGAAAAGAATAATATGGCATATTTACTTACTTAATACCTGATATGATTTGGTTGTGTCCCCATTCAAATCTCATTTTGAATTATAGCTCCCACAGTTCCCATGTGTTGTGGGAGGGACCCGTGAGGAGGTAATTGAATCATAGGGGTGAGTCTTTCCCATGCTGGCTGTTCTCATGATAGTGAATAAGTCTCATAAGATCTGATGGTTTTATAAAGAGGAGTTTCCATGAACAAGTTCTCTTCTCTTGTCTCATGCCATGTGAGACGTGGCTTTCACCTTCCACCATGATTGTGAGGCCCCCCCAGCCATGCGGAACTGTGAGTCCATGAAACCTCTTTCTTTTGTAAATTGCCCAGTTTCAGGCATGTCTTTATCAGCAGCAGCATTAAAACAGACTAATACAATACCCATCCCCCTTTCTCTCAAATATATGTGTATATATACATATGTGTGTGTGTGTATATATACATATAGATATATATTCAGGTTATATGATACAGTGATAGGAATGAATGAGCATGTGATTCCTCATTTACTTCCTACATTGGGAAATTTTATTAACTATTACATTCTAGTCTCACCTCAATTTTTACTAAAACCAATAATTTTACAAATGTTTTAAATATCTCATGCAGATATCATTAAGATCAAGAACACCTTCCATATTTTCTTTAATGATTACTTTTATTCTGACAAATGTTACTGCTTTAGGAAGGCTTTGAAAATTCCCATAATGTGTGTAGGTGTATTCACATATTTTTAAAGGAGGCAAATTCATGAGGTTAATTAAACATTTCACTTCATTTCATATTTCAATATTAACATGTTTTGTCAAAGGAGCTGAAAGTTGGGCAACTGCTATAATAACAAAGTTCTATTTGCTTTTAGTTGTTGTTGTTAACCAATAACTCATTGTATTAGTCCATTTTCATGGTGCTTATAAAGACTTACCTGAGACTGGGAAGAAAAGGAAGTTTAAGATTCTGAGGCTAGGGAGGCCTCAGAATCATGGTGGGATGTGAAAGGCACTTCATACATGGTGGGGGCAAGAGAAAATGAGGATGCAAAAGCAGAAACCCCTGATAAAACCATCAGATCTCATAAGACTTATTTACTATCATGAGAAAAACCACCCCTATGATTCAGATTATCTCCCACTGGCTCCCTCCCACAACACTTGGGAATTATGGGAGCACAATTCAGGATGAGATTTGGGTGGGAACACAGAGCCAAACCATATCATTTGGTATTTGTAAAGATTCGCGTAGGGAGAATTAGAAAAATGATATTTTACCTGTTACGGTCTGAACATTTGTACCTTTCCAAAATTCACATGTTGAAACTCTAAGCCCTAAAATGATGGTATTAGGAAGTGGGGCTTTTGGGAAATGATTAGGTCATCAGAGTAAAGCCCTCATGAATGAAATTAGTGATCTTATAAAATAAGTCTGAGAGAGACCTCCCCCAGGGCTGTTCCGCCATTTGAATTTATAGCAAAAAAACAGTTGTCTATGGAACAGCAAGTAGGCTAGCCCTCATCAGATACCTAATCGACTGGTGCCTTGATCTTAAACTTTCCTGCCTCTAAAACTATAAAAAATAAATTTCTGTCATTTATAAGCTACATAGCATGTATTAGTTTATTACAGCAATTCAAACAGACTAAGAGAAAATTAGTACTAAGGAGTGGGGTGCTCTATGTCATAACATATATCTAAACATATGGAAGTGGGGATGTTTTGGGATTGGGTAGTAGGTAGAGGCTAGAAGAGTTTTGAGGTGCATGGTAGAAAAAGCCAACACAGCTATGAAAGGGTCTTTAGAAGGTGAATCTGGCGTGAGCTCTGAAGGAGAGGAGAAAAGCTGTAGAGAAAGCTAGAATTTTCTTAGAGACTCTCTAAGTAGTCGCGAATATAATGCTGGTAGAAATAAGCATGGTAAAGGTCACACTGATGAAGTTTCAGGTTGAAATGAGGAACACGTCATTGGAAATGGAGGAAAGGTCTCCCTTGTAATAAAGGAGCAAAGAACTTGGCAGAATTTTCCTCGTGTTTTCTGGAAAGTAGAAATTGTAAGCATTGAAATAGAAAATTTGGCTGAGGAAATTTCTGAGCAAAGTATTGGAAGAGTGGCCTGGTTCCTCTTGCCTGCTGATAGTAAAATGTGCGAAGAGAAAAAATGATTTAAAATTCATTGTAATCAAAATGGAAGCAGAACTTTAAAATCTTGAAAAAATTTCAGCCTATCCATATTGGAAAACATGAGGAAACCTGTTTGGGAAAGAACAAGTGTGGGCCAACCAACTGTCGGATAAGCAGATTAGTATGGATAAGCCACCTCAGTGGAAGGTAGGTGCTATTCATCAAATATAAATGAAAGGGTTATTCTGTCATCTAAACAGAAGCCAGGACTTATTATAAAAGGCAATGGAAGAATGACCCTGAAGGTATTTTAGAGATTGTCTGTGCTGCCATTCCCATCACGAGCCCAGTATTCCAGGGTTTGAGGGGCAGAAGTTTATGAAAGGATAGACCACCACTGCCTATAACAGCCTCCTCACATTGCAGTGTCCACTCCCCCCACTCTGCAGTTCTCCTCCTCAGTCACCCCACCAGTGAAATCAGCAGCGAAGTGTGCGTTTTACCCAGGAAAGCAGAGAGGATGTGACTAGATTTCAAAGGATGACCTGAGAGGGCTGGAAGGTCCAGGCAGATAATTGCCATAGGGATGGGCCCCCTTCAGAGAACTGCCATGGGGACAGGCTATCACAGAGAGCACCAACTAGGGTAATGCCAGCACAGCCATGAGGGCAGGGCTGCCTCCATGTACTCAGATTTCAGCACTGGAGAGCTGCAGCCCTCACGATTTGATATATTTTGCCCCATTGGTGGTGGACTTGTTCTGGACCTGTGTGTATGGAATGCACGTACATGCATGTATACATATCTACATCTACATAAACATATATAGATATAAATGATATTAGATTTTTAGCAAACATGGGTGTGTGTATTTTAGTTCCTTGCATCTCAATATCTCAGAAATTGGGGTCACGGGAATAGATTAAAACTGGCTCTTTTTTGTCTTCAATATTTTATTCTCAGAAAAATTTTTCTTAACTATAATACTATAATCCATAATACTCTACACCCTGATCTATATTCTCTTCATGTTGTCAATGATTATGTTGTACTCCAAATTTCCAGGACAGCAGAACAGATATGCTTTTTGATTATTTGTGCTTTAAATGCTACAAATGAAAATTACTGGTTTAAGACACAGTTTAATTTGTAATCACATTTGGCTTTGCCAAATTAATGAATATATTCTAACTGATAAATGCTGCAATTTTTTCATACTAAACACTTGTCTCCTTCTATCCACAATTTTATTTCTAAAATGTTATGTTTTAAAGCAAAGCTTCAAAAAATAGGTGTTTCTGTATGAGTGGTTTATGTATGTGGGTATACGTGTTCAATTTTTTTCCAAAGGAAAAATTAAGTGTTCTTAATTTTGTGCTTGAAATACGGAAGTACATTTTTTTTGCACACAGATGTCTACTTCTAAAACTGATAAGCCCATGTGTCTTTTATTTTAACCTAAATCAATTTATAATATCGTAGATCATACCACATTGCTAAAGGTCAAAGCACTTTTTACAGAAGTATAGATACTTTAATGTCAAGTCAGAAAGCAACATGCTCCCTCATTATAAAATATTTACTAACAGATAAAATATAACACCCACACAGACGCTGAAATGCTGTTCTAATGATTAGCCATCCTTTTATTAGTTAGTTTATTTTTGAAGCACTTTGTATAAAGATGACTAGATCCCTGGCAAGCTGGTAAACTCTTTATTTTTATCTATACTCACATCCGAAAACATTGTCAGATGTATTAGGCTGTTGTTGCACTGCTATAAAGAAATACCTGAAACTGGGTAATTTATAAGAAAAGAGGTTTAATTGGCTCACGGTTCTGCAGGCTGTGTAGGAAGCATAGTGATATCTGCTTCTGGAAAGACCTCAGGGAGCTCTTAGTCGTGGCAGAAAGTAGGGCAGGACCCGGCCTGTCACATGATGAGACCAGAAGCAAGAGAGAGATGGGCAGAGGCACTATCCACCTGTAAACAATGAGATCTTGTGAGAACTCGCTCACTATCACAAGAACAGCACCAAAGAGATGGGGCTAAACCATTCATGAGGGATCCACCCTCATGATCCAATCACCTCCCACCACAACCCACCTCCAACACTAGGGATTACAGTACACCATGAGATTTGGGTGAGGTCACATATCCAAATTATATCACCAGATTAAAATTTTTGTTTTGTTTTAAGCAGTCTTTATATTCAAGGACAAATGAGGACTTTCTCAAATAGTTTTTGTTTTAAGTAATCTGACCTATTTTGGGGAAAGAAATGAGAAATTCTTCCACAAAAGTGATTGATTCTCCACTAAATTGTTACAGTTTCATGAATCCTAAAAATGAGCTTATGCTATAGAGATTTGATATCTCCTGTACATCACTATCAGGTTGGCCTTCTCCATTACAAGGCAAGGAAGGGGAGGAAATGGACTCAAATCTCTCAGCCTCACCTCTATCCTTTCTGACTCCAAGAGGTGATGGAGAGAGGAAAGAAAGGAAAGAAAAGGCAAGAGTGATAAAACTTCTCTACCTTTGAGTCATTTTAAAGTCACAGAAGGTGGAATTCAACTATCTTCATCAGCGAAATGAGATGGGTGACAGGTCGGTAGGCCAGAGGACAAATTGCTAAGCATCTCTCTCACTAAATGTTGTATACATAACCTCCACAGCTCCAGCAAGCTCTCAGGAATATAACCCCAGGGTCCACACATATAAGCTAAGGAAGTTTTATAATATTTCTCCATTTACTTCTCATATCTTCATCAATAGGTTATATGAGGTACCTGTCAAAAGCAGAGGTAACTTATATATTTGAGTATTTTAAAATAATTAACAAAGTATACATTTGATAAAACTAAGAGATCAAACATTGAATTATTACAATGCTTATCCATTTCCTATTGAAAAAAAATTGCATCATAATACACCTTAACACACTGACTTTTGCCTTTTTCTGGGAAAATTTTATGTAGAGCTGTGAGGAGTTTCAGAACCTCACTGTTGGAGGGCAAGTGACCACTGGTTTTGCATGTGATCTACTGTGTTCTGCAAAAGTACAGCACATTGTCTGCACATTTCTAAACATTCGTGAATCAAAAAGAAGGAGCAGTGATTACATCCTTTTATATATTTTTAAAAGGTTTCACTTTCATTAATGACATGAAATATTCAACAGAAAAATTTAAAAATTATGTCACATGAGAGATATAAACATTTCATATTTCTTATATTGTAATAAATAAAATAGATTTTGTTGAGAATGGTAAACACACTATTTTTTGTGACTGTCTTGACTTTAATAGTCAATACTAAATTTATTTACTTTTTATTATAGGCTTTTTCCACAAAAAGAGGAAAGAATTATTATGTGATTATTTGAGTATCAAGGGGCTTGCTTCAGGTGTATAAGAGGGAATTGTCTGAGTTTAATTTTTCTTTAATTTTTCTGAAATATTTTACACAGAATCAAGAACATCTTGATAAAGAAAAGATAGTGTTCTTTTGCAAATGCAAATAATGCACAAAAATCATCTCCCTTGCCGGCGATAAGTGTTCTACTCAGACAGAAAGTAAATGTTTGCCTAAAATATATCATACTTAGAAATGGATTGGATATAAAAATATCAAATTTACATTCTATAAATTATCCACATGAAGTCCTAATATTTACCTCCATTATGCATTGCTGGAGTAATAGGAAGTACACACAGTCAAAGTTATGTTTATTGAAACCTCTTTTGTTACTTCTGCAATCTACCTCATCAAGAAGAATCTTGCATAAGAACCTTGGTGGCAATGGCCCTGAAGTGATCGTCTGATCCAAATATATATTTACTGTATTAAATACATTTTCTTTAACTCATAAAATTAAAAATATACAAAATGCAGATAACAAGTATTAGGGACGATGTGGAGAAGACGGAATGCTTGTATTTTGTGTGTGGAACTGTAAATTAGTACAACCACTATAGAAAACTGTGTGGAGGTTCCTCGAGAAGCTAAAAAGTAGATTACCATATGATCCAGCAATCTGATTTCTGAGCATATGTCTACAATACATGAAATCAGCATGAAGATGAGATATCTGCACTCCAGATATGGAAGTATCATTTGTAACAGCCAAGTTACGAAATCAACCAAGTGTCCACCAGAGACGAATGAATAAAGAAAAGCTGGTATATATATAAATGGAATATTATTCAGCATTAAGAGAGGGAAATTCTGTCATCTGCAACAAAATGAATAAACCTGGAAGACCGATATGCTTTGGCCCTGTGTCCCCACTCAAATCTCTTCTAGAATTGTAATCCCCACATTTCAGGGGTGGAGCCTGGTGGGAGGTGATTGAATCATGGGGGCAGACATCCCCCCGACTGTTAACATGATAGTGGTAGAGTTCTCACGAGATCTGGTTATCTGAACGTGTGTGGCACTTCCCGTTTTGTGCTCTCTCCTGCCACTATGTAGGACGTACCTTGCTTTCCCTTTGCCTTCTGCCATGATTGTAATTTTCCTGAGGCCTCTCCAGCCATGAACTGTGAGTCAATTAAAACTTATTTTTTTAATAAGTTACTCAGTCTCAGGTAGTTCTTCACAGCAATGTGAAAATGGACTAATACAGAAAATTGGTACCAGGAAAGTGTGGCACTGCTACAAAGATATCTGAAAATGTGGAAGTGACTTTGGAACTGGGCAACGGGCAGAGGCTGGAACAGTTTGGAGGACTCAGAAGAAGACTGGAAGATATGGGAAAATTTGGAACTTCCTAGAGACTTGTTGAATAGTTTTGATCAAAATGCTGATAGTGATATGGGCAATAAAGTACCGACTGAGTTAGTCTCAGATAGAGATGAGGAACTTATTGTGAACTGGAGTAAAGGTCACTCTTGCTATGCTTTAGCCAAGAGACTGGTGACATTTTGTCCCTCTCCTAGAGATCTGTTAAACTTTGACCCTGAGAGAGGTAAGTTAGGGCATCTGGCAGAAGAAATCTGTAAGCAGAAAAGCATTCAAGATTTGATCTGACAGCTTCTTTTCTTTCCCTCCCTCCCTCCCTTCCTTCCTCTCTCTCTCTCTCTCTCTCTCTCTTTTTTTTGACAGAGTCTCGCTCTGTCACCCAGGCTGGAGTGCAGTGGCGTGATTTTGGCTCACTGTAGCCTCTACCTTCCAGGTTCAAGCGATTCTCCTGCCTCAGCCTCTCCAGTAGCTGGGATCACAGGCATGCACCACTGCGACCTGATCTGGCAGTTTCTAAAAGTGCACAGTCACATGCATTCACAGAGAGATGGTCTGAAATTGGAATTTATGTTTAAAAGGAAAGAAGACATTAAAAGTTTGGAAAATTTACAACCGTGTGGTTAAAAAAAGAAAAAAAAAAAACATTTTCTGGGGAGAAATTCAAGCTGGCTGCAGAAATTTGCATAAATCAAGAGGAGCCTGATGTTAATCTCCAAGAAAATGAGATAAAAGTTCTCAGGGCATTTCAGAGATCTTCACGGCAGCACCTCTCATCACAGTCCTAAAGGCCTAGAAGGGAAAAATTGTTTCTTGGGTTGGGCCCACGGCCTCGGTCCTCTGTGCAGCCTTGGGACGGGAAGACCTGTGCTCCAGAAGCTCCAGCTCCAGCCATGGCTAAAAGGGGACAGTGCAAGCCCCAAGCCTTGGCAACTTCCACATAGTGCTGGGCCCGCAGGTATGCAGAACACAAGAATTGAAGTTTGGGAAACTTTGCTTAGATTTCAGAGAATATGGGGAAATGCCAGGCAGAAGTCTGCTGCAGGAGTGGAGCTGTCATGGAAACCTATACAAAGGCTGCATGCAGGAGAAATGTTGCCCCCACTGGGGCACTGCCTAGTGGAGCTGTGAGAAGAGGGCCATGGTGCTACAGAACCCAGAATGATAAATCCACCCATAGCTTGCACTGGCTGCCAAGAAAAGCTGTCGGCACTCAACGCCAATCCATGAAAGCAACCAAAGGGGCTGTACCCTGCAGAGACACAGGAGTAGAATTGCCTAAGGCTTTGAGAGCCCACCTCTTGCATCAGCATTCTCTGGATGTGAGATATGGGTTCAAACGAGATTATTTACGAGACCTAATGGCTGCCCTGCTGGCTTTTGGATTTGCATGGGGCGTGTAGCCCCTTCGTTTTGACTAATTTCTCCCGTTTAGAACAGGATTATTTACCCAATGCCTGTACCCCCATTGTAACTAACTTGTTTTTGATTTTACAGGCTCATAGGTGGAAGGAATTTGTCTCAGAAAGACTTTGGACTGAACTTTTGGTTTAATGCTGGAATGAGTTAAGACTTTGGGGAACTGTTGGGAAGGCATGATTGGCTTTGAAAAGTGAGAAGAACATGATATTTTGAAGGGGCCAGGGGCAGAATGATATGTTTTGGCTCTGTGTCCTCCCCAAATCTTATCTCAAATTGTAATTCCAACATGTTGGGGAAGGGGTCTAGTGGGAGGTAATTGAATCATGGGGACACACATCCTTTTCTGTTCTTGTGATAGTGAATGAGTTCTCATGAGATCTGGTTATTTGAAAGTGTGTGGCACTTCCCCCTTCGCACTCTCTCTCTCCTGCCACCATATAAGATGTGTCTTGCTTCCCCTTTGTCTTTTGCCATGATCGTATGTTTACTGAGGCCTTCCCAGCCTCAGGAACTGTGTGTCAATTAAACCTCTTTTCTTTACAAATTACCCAGTCTCAGGTAGTTCTTTATAGCAGTGTGTATAAGGACTAATGCAAAGACATGCTAAGTGAAATAGGCACAGAAAGATAAATACCATATGTTCTCATTTTTATGTGGAATCTATAATAGTTGAATTCTAGAAGTAGAGAACAGAATAATGGTTACCAGAGATTTAGGACTGAGAGGAATGAAGAGATATTGGTGAAAGGGTGCAATGTTTCTGTGAGACAGGAGAAATAAATGGTAATTATTAGAGGCAATGGGTATGAACTTGATTTAGTCATTCCACATTGGATGCATATATTAAAGTATAACTCTATACCCCATTAATATAAGTGGTTAAAATATGTCAACATTCAATGTAATATATACACACATATATATGTAATTATATACATATACCTATAAATATATAGAAAATGCATGTACTGAGACTGAATGAAACTTCATTCTGAACTGGAAGCTGTAAAATTGATCAATGTAATTATATATAATGATATATAAAGGGTATAGTGTGTCTAATGGACCTATTGGGTCTTCTAATAACAACCTCTATATTTCTCCCCACTAAATAATTGGTACTAATCAGAGTGCCTATGGGAATAATTTTAGTCCAATCAATTATTTTCTTCAGCATCCGATTTTCTCATATTCCATAATGTCTTCTTTTCATGCATCCCATTTTTTCCTTCATGATCTTTATGGTAAATTGTAGTTATTTTATGTGCACTTGTTCCAAGAACATTTTCTTAAATACCTGTTCCTTATCTATTGATCTCTATGGAAATTTTTATTTTCCTCCAAAATGGCATCTGGGAGTTCATATGTTTGGACAATTTTTATCCTCATTGTCGTTTGTCTTCATTTGTCTGTTTCTCTGATCACTATTTTATATATATGTATATATACACACACACAAACACACATATACACATATATATGTGCATATATATCTCCCAGCATTTAATATATTTAATATCCATTAGTGGGTAGGGATGACAACTTACAAATTTAAATACTTTATTTTTGTAAATGAGTCATTTTCTTTTCTGTTGAATATAAGCTAAAAAGTGATCCTTCAGTTCTGTAGGCCATTACACTTTCAATATAGCATTATTAAATCCAAATCATTACATGTCAATAAGCAAATAACTACACTCATAAGAGGAATGTCCATATAATTGAGCAAAAGAACCCTTTCCCTTGGAGCCTGTGCTTTTAAGAGTTCCACTATGGTCCTCTCTCTGGCCACATTCCTCCCCAAAGTACAAGGAGTTTACTAGGTCCAAGGAGTTGAGGTTAGTTAGAGATGATCCCACTCACCCTCACCTACCACCTTTTAGATCATGCTGCGGAGCATAAAGACTTAGAATTCTGTCTTCAAAGAGTTTTCAGACTGCTTCCAGCGTCCATGTTCCTCTCCACCAGTTCTGTGTTTCATGGTGTACCATGTACACAGAGTGCACAGCTAGGGGCCCTGTGGGCCAATGGAAAGTTTTTGCTAGAGCTACAGTGGTAGACTGAGTTTCAACGTATCAACAGAGGTACCCAAAATGTATACACACAAGGCCTCTCATCGTGTGAGACCAGGTTAGGGCACCAGCTCTCTCTATGTCCCCATATTCTGTGCTGGACATTGAGGGCCCAACAATTCTAGTTCCAAACTTGAATTTCATTGAGAAGGTATATGTATCAAAGTGGGAGAACAGAGAATACTTTATTTAACAGTTTGTTAACTTGATTTATAACTTTTAAATATAGGTTTTGATTATTATTCTTGCCCTAGGCCTTAAGAATGTTAAGTTTAAGACAACTGAATATTTTATTAGACATAAGAATTCAACCACATATACTCAGAAACATAAATCTCAAACTAGTCCCTACTTCTATAATATAATGATATATTCCATTTAGCATTATATTTAGAGTGGATCCCTTATGGAATCATGACATCTTGGCTGATTTATTTACAGTTGAACAAAGTATTCTGCTTGAAATCGACACTTTATGTCTCAAAACTCCCAAGATATAGTGTGTGACAGATATGTCTTACACTTATTTTTTAAGCTAGACTCTATTAATAGACAAATTATTAGTCACAAATAAAACCTCAAAAATTCAGTTCAGCCTTATTTACAACTATTTAGTTGTCTACCTAAAATATCCTACATTATACACACACAGACACACACACACACATATTTCTAACAGAAACTATAAGAAGCAGCCTCGACAAATCAAGAGGACATTATGTTATGTAAAATAAGCTAAGAACAGAAAGTTAAACACTGTATGTTCTCACTCATATGTGGAAACTAAAAAAGAGTTGATCTCAGAGGAGGAAAAAGTAGAATGGAACATACTAGATACAGGGAAGGGTGGGATGAGAGAACGATAAAGAGAGATTTGTCAAGGGATGCAAAATGACAGCTAGAGAAAAGTAAGTTCTAGTGTTCTATAGCATTGTGGGATGATCATAGTTGACAATAATAACATAGTTTCAAACTGCTAGAAGGAGTACATTGAATGTTCCCAACCCAAAGAAATGAAACATTGTGACATGATGGATATGCGAATTACACAAATCTGTTAACTATTCATTGTATGTATTGAAATATCACTACATACCCCATAAATATGTACAATTATCATACGTCAGCTTAAAAAATATAATATTTAAGAAAAAAATACAAACGCTTAAATAGCAGTGATAGTAGATTTGCCCTCTCAAATATTAAAACATTCTATAAATTTACATAGTTAAAATAGGGGGTAAATGTAGAAAAATAATAAAAATTGAGATGAAATCTTGGTGGTAACTCAACAATGCTACTTTGAGGATTAAGAATAGTGTAGCTGGCTGGCCGCGGTGGTTCATGCCTGTAATCCCAGCACTTTGGGAGGCCGAGGTGGGTGGATCACCTGAGGTCGGGAGTTTGAGACCAGCCTGACCAACATGGAGAAACCCCATCTCTACTAAAAATATAAAATTAGCCGGGCGTGTTGACAGATGCCTGTAATCCAAGCTACTTAAGAGGCTGAGGCAGGAGAATCACTTGAACCCAGGAGGCAGAGGTTGCAGTGAGCTGAGATCGCGCCACTTGCACTTCACTCCAGCCTGGGCAACAGAGGGAGACTCCAATCTCATAAAAAAAAAAAAAAAAGTATACATATATGTATGTATAGTGTAGCTGAATCAAAATTTAACACGTGCACACCTTTAAATAAGTGTATCCTCTCTAAATGATTTGAACTTGCTTACGGATAATCAAGGTCATAATGTTTGGGACATAAATGCCTGTATACTTATACCAAAATATGTCAGCAGTTACAATTAAAATGATCTTACATATTATTTGTCATATCAGGACTATTACTACTACTATAGTTACTATTTTTATTATGCTGAAAGTATACGATAAATTTTGAGATGCGATTGATGGATGCTTAGGTTTGAAGAAGCAAAATTAGAGAAAGAGCTTAAAGGTGTCTCTGATATCTTCCTTTCTCCCTGGATATGGGCTCCGTAAATACTACATTCAAGTAGAATCTGGAATATCTAAGGTCCTTTCTTCACAATCTTCCACAAGGGACTGAGAATCATAATGAGACACATTAATGACGCCTAGTTATCAACTGATAATACTGTCATTAACATTTATTATCACATAATTAGATTGTGCATTAGCCATTTCTCAGAGCCACTTTAAAAGGAAAAAAAAAATACGAGGATATATTTGAGAACAAACACTGTAAGGAGTGCCTGTATAGTGATAGTGTTTCAGAGTGAATGAGACATTTTATCACCTGGCATATTAACAGTGTGAAAGGACGGGGATCATATCAACCTCTCCCCTTCTTCTCCCTATCCTTCACATATTAGTTACTTGTTAAATCTTCTACCTTCTCAAACTGGAGCAATTATCTTAGTAATGGCAGTTTTAGTGATGGGAGGAAATCATAATAGCTGTGGGTAATTGTTAGAAAGAATCAACACAGCTCTGAACTTTATAGGTCATGATATCTCTGTAGCTTGTGGATTTAGCTGCATTTTGAAAAAGATAACTGTGTCTCCCTTAGCATCTTCCTTTTTCATATTTTTTTTTTGTAAGTTTACAAAGGTCAGATGCCAGTATGATCTAGAATAACAGCATTTGTGGCTGAGTTTGAAAGGTTACTTTAGAGAAAAATCTCATGAAGCAGCAGTACCCCAAAGTGCTGCGGGGAATGTCGCTAAAACCTTATTACATCCTAATGGAGCTTCTAACACATTAGACATATAGAGCATTGGATTCCAGAATGTGTCTGAGGGATTTAGTCTCTAGTTACTAAAAGGAAATGAAGAGGCATCTCAAGGTTAGAGTTACACTCACGAGGTCATGTTCTTGGGACATCAACGCCACGTGGAAATCAATTCTACCATCATAGCAAAGCCTGAAGCGCCTGTTTAATGATTTAGTAGAACAATAATTGAAATGCAACATAGTTATGATAAAGAAGGAAATGCCAGGGGCTTCCTTTCTCTATGGACTATAATACCATAGTGAATTGGGCTTTTCAAAATTCAGAAACTTTTTATTGGCCGTTTCATGAAAGCAGAAATACCGCACCATGTGTTTTCAGTAATTAAGGTAATCTGTGTAATACATATTTTTCTTTAGTGCAGCTGACTATCCAAATGAGTGAGTGTTTGGTGACCAATGTAAATATCTGTATGAACCAATTCCAGATATTTTAGCTGTGAATGACTTGATGATAATTATAATAGAAGCAAAATGAGTGTTCCTCATTTTAATGTGACCTATTAACACCGCATCATTTAAGACAATTATTTATTTTTTAGTATAGTATGAACTGGTCCTAATTCTGAGGCATGCTCATATCTTAGATTATCAACACTAGAGAGTTATTACAATTAATGACTGGCTTTCTATTGTGTTAGAGTCAATTAAATTTTCTTTTTTTTTTTTTCTGCAAAATTCTCTTCTGCAAGTCATTTCTGGAGTCTCCTTGAAAACCATTTGCACAATCATAACATCTATCCAGGTATCTGGTTATTACCTCTGCCAGAAAAATCTCTTTTCAAGGTTGCTTCGTAGGTTTTCTTGAGTATGCATGAATCAACACACATGTTCATAGAGGAGAACATTGTGCTGATTTGCCCTTCACCAACATTCTGCTAACGGTGGACCCAAGACACTTCTATCACTGATCAGAACACCGCTTATAACCAAATAAAATAAAAATGAAAAATTTAAAGTACTTAGCCTAGACCTGACTGCAATATCTAACACAGCTTTCCTGGAGGCTTCAGTATTAAGCGAAGTACAATACAGAAAGTGACTTCCTTGAAGAGGTCCTTCACATCCCTTGTAAGTTGGATTCCTAGATATTTTATTCTCTTTGTAGCAATTGTGAATGGGAGTTCACTCACGATTTGTCTCTCTGTCTGTTACTGGTGTACAGAAATGCTTGTGATTTTTGCACGTTGATTTTGTATCCTGAGACTTTGCTGAAGTTGCTTATCAGCTTAAGGAGATTTGGGGCTGAGAAGATAGGGTTTTCTAAATATACAATCATGTCATCTGCAAACAGAGACAATTTGACTTCCTCTTTTCCTAATTGAATACTCTCTATTTCTTTATCTTGCCTGATTGCCCTAGCCAGAACTTCCAACGCTATGTTGAATAGGAGTGGTGAGAGACAGCATCCTTGTCTTGTGCCGGTTTTCAAAGGGAATGCTTCCAGTTT
>NW_012101595.1:393189-468133 GCF_000951045.1 Mandrillus leucophaeus
TATACTACAAGGCTACAGTAGACAAAACAGCATGGTACTGGTACCAAAACAGAGATATAGACCAATGGACCAGAACAGAGGCCTCAGAAATAACATCTACAAATGTAGATCTGATCTTTTACAAACCTGATAAAAACAAGAAATGGGGAAAGAATTCCCTATTTAATAAATGGTGCTGGCAAAACTAGCTGGTCATACGTAGAAAGCTGAAACTGGATCCCTTCCTTACATCTTATACAAAAATTAATTCGAGATGGATTAAAGACTTAAATGTGAGACCTAAAACCATAAAAACCCTAGAAGAAAACCTAGGCAATATCATTCAGCACATAGGCATGGGCAAGGATTTCATGACTAAAACTCCAAAAGCAATGGCAAAAAAAGCCAAAATAGACAGATGGGATCTAATTAAACTAAAGAGCTACTGCATGGCAAAAGAAACTACCATCAGATTGAACAGGCAACCTACAGAATGGGAGAAAACTTTTGCAACATACCCATCTGACAAAGGGCTAATATACAGAATCTACAACGAGCTCAAACAAATTTACAAGAAAAAAACCAAACAACCCTATCAAAAAGTAGGCAAAGGATATGAACAGACACTTCTCAAAAGAAGACATCTATGCAGCCAACAGACACATGAAAAAAATGCTTATCATCACTGGTCATCAGAGAAATGCAAATCAAAACTACAGTGAGATACCATCTCACGCCAGTTAGAATGACAATCATTAAAAAGTTAGGAAACAACAGATGCTGGAGAGGATGTGGAGAAATAGGAACACTTTTACACTGTTGGTGGGAGTGTAAATTAGTTCAATCATTATGGAAGATAGTGTGGCAATCCCTCAAGGATCTAGAACTAGAAATACCATTTCACCCAGCAATCACATTACTGGGTATATACCCAAAGGATTATAAATCATGCTACTATAAAGACACATATGTTTATTGCAATAGTATTCACAATAGCATAGATTTGGGACCAACCCAAATGTCCATCAATGATAGACTGGATTAAGAAAATGTGGCACATATACATCATGGAATACTATGCAGCCATAAAAAAGGATGAGTTCATGTCCTTTGCAGGGACATGGATGAAGCTGGAAACCATCATTCTCAGCAAACTATCACAAGGACAGAAAACCAAACACTGCATGTTCTCACACATAGGTGGGAATTGAACAAGGAGATCACTTGGATACAGGGCAGGGAGCATCACACACCAGGTCCTGTGGGGGGTGGGGGGCTTGGGAGGGTTAGCATTAGGAGAAATACCTAATGTAAATGATGAGTTGATGGGTGCAGCAAACCAACATGACACATATATACCTATGTATCAAATTTCCATGTTGTGCACATGTACCCTAGAACTTAAAGTATAATAATAATTTAAAACAGTGACTTCCCCTGGTAACAAAGGTGATTACATTCAGGGCCCAAAGGTCCAAGACAAATATTAGGATCCCTGAAAGTTTTCATATATTCAAGGTCTACTTAACCACAATCTATCAAAATTTTCTGGTTTCATCTTAACTCTGATGCTTACTTAGTTCACCAGATTCTTCATTTCTATGTCCTGATTCCAAAATCTTCAATAGTCATGAAAATGTCATCTTCCTTCAAATTCAAGGATAATTACCACTCAAAAGGTAGACACAGCACACATATCCATTTATTTATGTGTGACGTCCTCTCTCCTATCTGCTGCGGATCTTTCAATCTCCAGGTCTCCCAGAGAATATCATAGTATTTTTTCAAAGTCTGAAATAATTCATCATAAAGTACAAAACACTATATGTGGGCAGCCAGCAGTCTAGCCTAACTCCATCTGAAAACTTAAAACGATTTTCTAAGTCTTTGAAAGACAATTCCCTTAAAAGTATACAAAAATTCATTTGTTCAGATATACAGTGACTTTATGACTTTTGTTTTCATACACACACATATGAGTGCTCTCATACAGGAATAAGTAATTATCTTCCATTTGTATAGACATAGTACTGTTCTGTTGGTTTTCTATTAAGTAAAGGAAGACTCCAAATAGAATGTATGCTTTCTTCGCTAGAAAAAGAATTCATGTGATATCGGGTGATTTGTGCTCCCCCAAATTCATATGCTGAGTCCCTAAATCTAAGTACTACAGAATGCAACCCATTTGGGGACAGGGTCTTTAAAGAAGCAATTAACTAAAAATTAGGTCAATAAGATGAGCTCTAATCCAGTATGTCTGGTGTCCTTATAAAAAGAGATTAAGACAGAGAGAGAGACAGCAGACAAATGCACACAGTAAGAGACAATCACGTGAACACACTGCAAGAGGGCAGCCATCTGCAAGCCAAGGAGAGGCTTCAGCAGAAACCAAACCTGCTGACACCTTGATGTCAGACTTCCCACCTCCAGAACTGTGGGAAAATACATTGCTGTTGTTTCAGCCATCCAGACTCTGGTATTTTGTTGTGGCAGCCCTGGTAAAATAGTATGTGGTGATTAATAGATTTTGAATTAAAATTATCTTAACCAGCATAGTAATACTAACATGAACACAATTTTTTTTCCACCTGGTATTCTATTACCTTATGTATACATAATAATATATACAACATATAAAATAATTACTCCACAAATTACAAAAAATATCACTGTCATTGACTCATGTACTTTAACAAATGAGTGAATATACTGTAACTTTTTCTTATAGCTTAGATAGAAACTTGAAAGGTTTGAGTATTTGTTTTTTACAAAAAAAATGTAAATTTAATTGACTTCCTGGAGTTCAAAGTGAAGCTTTAGACATGACATAATTTCTCACTTGACTTCTATGATGTTGGCAGGGACAATTTTACTTTTCCTATCATGCATTTTTTTTCATGTGAATTTAAAATAAATAAATAAAATGACCAAAGGAAAAACTAAGAAAAAAATACCTCCACAGCCGAATCTTTGAGGTCTACTAATGAATTTGATTTTATTTTATAGAGTGCCTTTTGTATTGAATAGTCACACTACATAATTTTTGAAAACAAAAAAACTTTTTTGAGCATTTAGTGTGTATAAAGTCTCATGCTAGTTACAACACAAGCATCATTGTTTTAAGCATCACAACACACGTGCCATACCTGTGTCTTCCTAATTTACAGACAAAAGGTTAAAAAATTAAATAATTTGCCTAAGATTGCAAAACTAGTAATTAACAAAACCAATGTTAGGGATTATTCAAATTCTAAACCAAGGCTTCTAAGTGTCACACAATATTTTTAAGAAGGGTTAGCCTGAAGGAGGATTCCCAAATGATGAAGCTTAGACATATTTTATGTATCTAAGTATGTTTGTATATACATATTGTACACATTTCTATATATGAAGGTATTCAAAATATATATGAGCATATGTATGCATATATTTGAATATAAATATGTGTGTACACATATGTATACACATATGCATACATATATGTGTGCTTATATATACTTACACAAACACACACGGACTTATTTTTCTATGTAAACATGATACATTTTGGAGAAGTGAGATAAGTTAAAGTAAAATATTATAGAATATTAAAAAAAATTAAAAGTAAATTTCAGTATTTTACCCAATTTCTTCAAATACATTAAAAGATACTTCATAAAAAAAACAGCAAAATTTCATCACTCTATCCTCCCCTCTCAAAATTAGTAGAATCCCTAAATTACTCTTAAGAGCTTCATACCTAGAGTAGGAAATAATGAACCACTTTAACCAATTAAAAGGAAAAATACGATCAATTCAACTATCATAGAAAATACTCTTTGATAAAATTCTATATAGATCTTGCTACAAAATGTTTAGATTACTAGAAATAGTACTTTTTTTTTTTACTTGACAAACTGCATCGACTAAAATTTAACAATGCTTTAGAAATAAAATGATAGAACTAATCTTATTAAGTTAAAGAGTACAATAAACTTATCAAGTATCACTATTTCTCTCTGCATCATCTAGGAGATCCTAGGCACCAAAAATTAAAAGAAATTAGAAAGATCTGATTACCCACTGATGTATTAGATTTTGTTGAAATGGGTTAACATTAATAAATGAAAATAATATGTTTATCTGAAGTACTGTCTTATTTCTGGTCAGAAAATGAGCAAATCACCTAGGTGCTTATGCATGCTAAACTGGATGCCACAGAACAAAGCTGGGGCATAAATCTAGTAGAACAAATTGTCAATATTCATTATTGGGTATAGCTTAACATAGAAGTACAGACACCTACTGATGTTACTCTCTGCACCAGCACATCCTCAACAAAGAATTCAGGGCACACTGTCACATTGGAGGCTATAACCACTGAAGTTGTGAGCAATAGCTATGACTCAGTGGGGAGTTGAAGATTTGAGGAGCTTTCTTTTGGGAGAACCAGAGCTATATGAAATGGAAGGAGAAATAAAAATGTCACTGAAGAAGGAAGAATTAGAATCTTTATTCTAGGATTGACAGACTGTATCAGTAATTCATGAATATTGTTTGGGAGATGAGTGTGCTTCCAGTCTAAGACAGCTGGGAAATCATCTGGGTTTTTCTAAAGAATACTGTCCCATTGTCCTCGGAGTGAATCATGAGGACTCTGAGTTCTCAGAGAGGAAAGGAGATTAAAGAGCATTAGGAAAATCTGTTAAAATGCTGAGAACTAGTTTTCAGTCCAATCAAACACGAAATGACTTTGTGGTCACTGATAATTCACTCAATCTTTCTGCTTGGTACATTCTCACCTAGATCAGCGTTTCTCAGCCTTAGCTGCAAATTTGTATCATCTGGAAGCAGGACATGATAGAGAGAGATAGAGCTAGAGATACAGATAGACAAAGTGAACCATCTGTGGACATGAACAATTTCTGGGCATCAGGTAGAGACAGAGGCAGATAGAAAATGAGAACCATCTCTGGGCATGAACCTGAGTATCTAAACTGTTGAACTTGCTAGGTTACTCTGATGGACAGTTGAGAACCACTGGTGTATGGATGAAGCAATGCTAATCAATTTAAATAAAAATCCCGTAAATATGTGTCTCCTAACACATTGCTATGGCCACATACTTCTTAGTTATCATTTATGGCCGTTAGTGACTATTTTCACCTATCTAACACAGATATCAAGAGAATAATTAAAATGGCTTCTGGAAGTACAATTACGGGATTTCTTTAAAATTACAAAACAGAGCTTGCCTAAAATCATCAAGATTATGACTAAAAAGGAGAAAAGAAATGCAAATTATGTTTTGGTCCTATAATTGGCTGTATAACAATGGATTGACTCCGCATATACACAGCATAAAGGCACAGAAAATGAGAATGTTAAGCCTGTGCTATTTGACCAAGGCAGTTTCTAAAGGAATAATGCACTTTATACACAGACATTATAATACTTCTCAAGAATACATAAACTACAAGTAATCCCGATTCCAAACGATGTTGCCAAGTACCTTTTGACCTTCATATCAGCTCTGAAGTGACTAGTAAATTGGATTACACCACTGGGCATATTTATAGCAGTATTTGATTTTAACTACACAGAATGCACCTGTTTACTCAGACCTGATTTTAACATCAGAGTATCTGTGGAAGGCTTAATAAAAATCCTTTTAAGAACTCTATTGACAGATAGAATTTGCCAGTAGAAAAGTTAGTTTAAAACAGTCAGCAGAGCAGGAACTACATCAGTTTGCCTTGATTGGAAGAGAAAAAGAGATTTTGAATTATTCATAAGAAGATTTTTAAAAATCTAAAAATATTTGCTAAACATACGGAAGTGGTAGGTTTTCATTTAATCAACAAGGTATTCAAGAAACTACAAATCCTGACTGTTGTTTTACATCAATATGGTACAGTAGGCTAATATATTAAACCATTATTAATAACAAATATGGCTCCTTAGTGACATTAAGAAGAGATAAAAGAAGGGATGAACAAACCTGTGTACTGAAATACTTTTAAATATATGATAATAAAGTCAAACTAATTTAGCCTACTTTTTGCTTTTTGATATTGCAGTAGACTTTTTATTTCTCTGACATTTGAATTCATCCACGAAGTCATCATGTCGCTCCATCCACAGATTGTGATGTCTTGACTATACCATGAGGAGTTTGATTTCTCCAAATTTTTTTTTAATTTTTAATTTATTTCTTTATTTTTAGCGACAGAATCTCGCTCTGTCACCCAGGCTGGAGTGCAGTGGCACGATCTCAGCTCACTGTAGCCTCCGTTTCCTGGGTTCAAGAGATTCTCCTGCCTCTTCCTCCCGAGTGGCTGGGATTACAGGTGCCCACCACCAAACCTGGGTAAATGGTGTATTTTTAGTAGAGATGGGGCTTCGCCATGTTAGCCAGACCGGTCTCGAGCTCCTGACCTCAGGTGATCCACCCACCTCAGCCTCCCAAAGTGCTGGGATTACAGGTGTGAGTCACTGTGCCCGGCTTCCAAATCTTATATAGCAGTCTTCCATAAAAAATCTGAAGGATAAATCATAGTATTTGTACTGTGATTATTCTTTCTAATTGCTCTGTAATTTTGAATGCAGAAAAACTGGTCAGTTAATGCAATAACATGTCTAATTTAATGCAGTAACATGTCTGATACTATATGTTTAACTAATTACTCTCCCAACCAATATGTAATTATATTATGAGAATGAAATCTATATATTTATGGGAGTGACAGAAACCTAAATGGACATTTCCCTACTTTATTTGCACAGTTAGAATTTGTGGAATTCTAAGTACTAATAAAGATTTAATGCATATGTCTTCACACATAGATGTTACTAGATATTATATGTTGTGGGGGAAAATTATTGACAATAAACCCAAACAAAAGCAAAACACTTAATAAAACTCATTGTGGAAGAAACTGAAGATGAGAAAAAAATATGGAACATATACATGGTCTTAGTCACTTTTTATATCACTTTTTTTCTAATTGTTTGAGTGAGGTAGTCATATGCCTGGCCTAGGAAACTCATTCTGTGAGTAAACCCTGAAATGGAATTGCTATATTACTTGTTCCTAGTCACAATTTCAGAAAGTGGAACATAATACTGAAATTATGTTCCAGTTGTTCACTTCCTCTCCAAACCTCTTTTTGCAACAATTTGTTAGCATTATTCAAATCAAAACTTTAGAGTTTAGCCACATAAATATATAATTTTTATGACTATTAGAGTAATTTTGATTTATAATAGATAATTACTTAATCCCTGGGAATAGGACTTTTGGCAAATTTCATATGAATGTCTTCTGTTTTCAATTACTAAAACATATTTGTAGAATTTACTGAGATTACTCATGGCCAAGACATGCACCCTCCCAGTGACTGCTGCTGAGCTTCCTATTTCACAGTAGGCACAACTATAGAAAATACGGCTACTGTGTTATATAACAAACTTTCCTAATCATGATTAAATAATCAAGTTTTATGACTTCCCTCTTTTAGAAGAGGCAGTATGAACAAAATCATTATTGAGAAAGACCCTACTATGAATCTGTAGCTCTATTACTGACATCACACATTGTAGAAGCTGAATGATGGCCCTCAAAGATGTTTGCATTGTTGTCTCCAAAATATGTGAATATGCTACCTGCCATGTTGCATGAGATTTTGTAGATGTGATTAAGTATCTTGAGATGAAGAAATCATCCTGGTTATTCTGTTGGGCATGTAGTCGCATGGGTTCTTAAAGGCAGAGAATCATTTCTGGCTGTGGTCAGAAAGAGGGATGTGACTATGGAAGAACGATCAGAGAGATAAAACTTTGTTGGCTTTGACGGAGGATGGGGACCAAGAGTTAAGGAATGTCGATAGCCTCTAGAAGCTGAAAAAGTCAAGGAAATACATTATTTTTTGTAGCCTCTAAAGAGGAACACTGTAGCCCTTTCAACATTGGGATTTTAGTTCAGTGAGACCCATGTGGGACTTCTAACTTACAGGTCTGCGAGATGATGGACTTTTGTTGTTGTAAGCTGCCAAGTTTGTGGTAACTCAGTACTTCACTACAAAAATGATACACAGCTCAAAAGCCTCAGCTATTAAAAAATCTACATATCAATGTATTATTACCTTTCAGGATCCAGATTGTCAATGGACCTTACCACAAATATGCTCTCCATCTACTTATATATTGTTCAGATAAAAGAAAGTATGGGAGCTAATCAATCTAAGAGCATACTAAATCTGGGTAAAGGCTGCATTTTTTTTTTTTTTTGGATGGAGTCTCGCTGTGTCACCCAGGCTGGAGCACAGGGGTGTGATCTCAGCTCACTGCAACCTCCCCGTCCCGGGTTCAAGCAATTCTCCTGCCTCAGCCTCCCGAGTAGCTGGGATTACAGGCGCATGCCACCATGCCCGGCTAATTTTTGCAATTTTAGTAGAGACGGGGTTTCAACATGTTGGCCAGGCTGGTCTCCAGCTCCCAACCTCAAGTGAGCCACCTGCTTCGGCCTCCCAAAGTGTGGGGAATACAGTTCTGAGCCGTCGTGCCCGGTCAAGCCTGCTCTTTTTCATGTGACCAAGGTAATTTTCAAACGTGATGCGATTTCTCTTATTTTTTACAAACATACAAACCTTGCCTACATGGAATTTGTATCTATATTTCAGAAAAATTAAGTTTCTTGTAAAGTGATTTTACTTACAAGGTGTCCATATATGCATAAATTTACATCTTTTCATATAATAAATATTACGTAGTTTCCTAGAGCCATTTTAATTTCTCTTAAAATAATTTATTTTGAGATGACCATTATCTGATTTCATATGTGGAAATTCATAGAATGCAGAAATTCCAAACCTGAATTTCCTAAATATTTTTCATAAGACCTTCTATATAAATAATTCTGACCCATTTAGGGAATAATCTATTTTACTTGAATATTTTTTCTATTAATCTAATGTAAAACAAAGAAATAATATATGAACTAATTACAATCAGAAATTTTGGTCACAACCATGGATATATTATGAACGTTCACCTCTTGACATTAGATTATAGAAGAAATCAGACTGAAGAGAGGGATTTAGGAGAAATTACACTTACACAAACAATTATATATATATTTATAAACATACATATGTGTGTAACACATATGTAGTGTATAAATAATAATTTTATCAATCACATTTTCACATTTGTTCTTAAAAACACCAAATAAATCAGCACCTTCTGTATCTCTACAATTTTTGTAGGTTTGATTTTAAGTTAAAGAGCGATATATTTCAGTTTGAAGTTATGTAAATCAATGTCTGCTATCTGATCATATTTATTTCAGAAAAAAACTCCTGTGTACTTGAAATTCATAAACAACCTATAAATTATGTTGTTTACTATGTATTAATCACGATTTAACAAACGTACAATAGCAAACAGAAACTTGAAGAAAGACATGTAACTCATTCAAGAGGAATGAGGGATGTTTTTTCCAAGAAACTAATTTTCATATCCTCATTTATTTATTTTAATGTCTCATTTTTACCAAATTATACAAGTAATGTGGAGATTTGTTATATGCAAATAAGTGATTGAAATAACATGACAAAATCATAATGACCTGTAAAAATTATGACGAGCTGTAACAAAGAATACTCATTAACGAAGTTGTACAATTAATTTTGTAAAAATGTTCCAAATGCAATTTGGCAGAAAAATGATGCACAGGTTCCAAGGACAATTTATAGTGCTTATTGAAACATGCATATTTCCCAAATAAAATCCACTGATGAAATTTTTAAAATTTAACTTTTGAATGTCTTTATTCTATTTTATTAGTTTTTTATCTTCAAGTACAATACTGATAAATCTGAGGACTTGCCAAGTAATATGCTGTGATAAGTAAGAATATTGGAATTTGTCCCTGTACTATTCCAGGTAAACATTGATGAGAATAAAAGATATATACAAAATTAAATAATTCAGATATTAAAAATTTAGATAACTAAAGAATTTTTTTAAAAAATCCAGAAATATAAACATAGAAACAGTGCCAAAGTTCTGTAAGAAAGATTCCAGGTAACGCACTTGAGAATACATTAAGGAACAATATTATCAGTACATAAATAATTCTAAGCAAAAGATCATTATTGCAAGTGAAAATAAATACTATGAAGTTTAAGTTCCTGCCTTTAGACAAAAGAAGCTAACACAAATTAAGAAAAAAAAAGTACAAATGCAGAGATAGGATAGAGAGTTCATTAGGTAGCCCCTACCATCAGACTTGTGTTTATTATTCAGTACTGAGGGCATTAGAATCCACAATGGATGAGAGAAAAACATAAACAAAGGACCAAGGCAGTGTAGTCCTAACAAAAACCTACTATAGATTTGCAAAGTTGCATTAAGTTAGTAGTTAGGCGAAAGACCAGAATAGCTGTCTAACAGAACTCCTACCATCCCCAGTTTTTCTTTTGCTTTCTGTTTGAAATCATTAGTTTATTTCCACAATGCCTCACAAGGAAATTGCCCCAAATGAACATACCTGGATGGATTTCATTAAATTATATAGATGTGTAAAGCATATTCATACACATTCTCTCTACATATATAATTATAATTTGCCCAATTACTTGTGCCTGAATATTTGAAAAGGATATTTGATCAGCAACTAATGGGACTATGAAGGAGCTGGTGATAGGTCCTACTATTCACCAACAATGGGCTCCCTAAATTATAAGGAGATGCAGTGTGGCGTAGCAGTTAAGAGTTCTGTTACTCTAGAGTCAGACCAGACTGCAATCTCAACTCCACCACTTACTAACTGTGTGACCTTGGACCAATATTTCTATTATCTAATTTACAGCTACTCCAACTGTTGTCAAAACAAAACCAGTTATGATAATGATCCCTATCTGCTAAAATTTCTGTGAAGGTTAAATCAAATAATCCCTGACCGATGACAGACTGATAATAATCCCTGACAGCTGACAGACTAAGAGAGGGAGCGAGTGAGCGAGAGAGAGAGACAGAGAGAGAAAGAATGCTCTATGAAACAAAATCTGCAATACTAGCAAAAGAGAAAAAAAAAACTTTTATATTGAGAAAAAAAGAAAGAATAAGAATTTCAGAAAAATATTGCTTATTTTTCTTAATAAGGGCCTCACAGGTTGGATTTTCTGGAAGTGGAGTTTAAGACAGTAATTCATATGCAAACATTTTATCGGCCATACTTCTGTCAGACAAGGCCAATTCTTTGGAGCGAGCTGACATCAGCCAACACTTGGCAGCTGGAAATCGCTCACTGACCCAGTAAACATCTAGGTAGGGCACTGTCCAACCCTTGCAAGCCTCAGATGAATATCGCTCTCACATTAAGTTCACTATATCCATGGTTACAAACGCTGCCCACTCATAGCTCAATGGGGGCAGCTGTGCAATTGGCATTATGCTTCAGAGTCGAACTTTATGAAACACATTTTATGTAGCCAAACCTTCCACTAGGAGGTTTAAAAAAACTTAAAAATAAAAATGTTTAAGAGGAAATTTTACTACAATAATAGGCCACTTAGAGAATATTTCAGTGTTCAAATGCAAATTCTTAGCCTGGTATCGTTTCTCAATCATCAAAAAAAAATTGAATTTAAAAATAATATACATAAAATGTTACATTTTTCTCTAAATTAAGGGTCTCAAACTCTAGTGAAATTAATTTTAAAATTCTTAATATCAAATACATATATTAACAGTTTTTAAAGATTAAATATAGTGTATTTATTTATGAACCTGTTTGGGCATTTTACTATTTTTCAGGTGAACTATCTGGATTCTGCTTACCTAGACAATGTTCATTGGACTTTTGACAGGAATTATTACACTGTTTATCTTTCATGGTGAAACAGTTCTTATTACATTAGACTACTGGTTTAAATTTTAAAAATATTGTAAATGTATGAAACAACAACATATATAGAGAGTTCTATACATTATAGACAATGATAAAGCTTGGGAGATAATTATTGACAATGTTACTGATGCTATACATTAGTTGAATTGCTAATTAAAAATAAATGTCATAATCAGTGAGGTTTCCCACTTAAACCATGCATTGTGTCTCCTTTCGGTACAACCGTTTGTTTTTTTAATGATTTTTTTTTTCTAATCCATGCATCCATTTTCATTAATTCGATTTCTTCCTTTCACCCTTCATTGCATAAAGTTAGTTTTACCTTGGGCTGACTCTCTCTACACTGGATAGTGAAAGGTAGTCTGAGAGATTAATCTTATATTCATTTTTTCATATTGCATGTTAGGGACTTAGTTCATTTTATACTTAAACTCTCACAGACTGGTTAATTTATAATGAACCGTGGTTCATGGTTCTGGAGGCTGGAAATTCAAATGCATAGCAATGGCATCTGGTGAGGGCCTACATTCTCTGTCATCCCACGGCAGAAAGCAGAAGGTCAAGAGTAGGCAAAAGCAAGTGAGCAAGAATGGGCCAAACTTGCCTTTATAATAAACCCATTATCATAATAACAAACCCACTCCAAGGAAAATGATATTAGTCCATTCATGAGGGCAGAACTCTTATAATTTAACCACCTCTTATTAGGCCCTAACCAACACCATTAAATTCAGAATTAAGTTTCCAACACATACACTTTGGGGGACACATTCAAAACATAGCAGGTATATAATTAAATAAATGGTTTTGTCTAGTTCTGAATTACTAGATATGGCAGAAAATCATTTCTACAGTTGAGACTTTAAATGTATAGCATCTTGAATTTCTCTGTTGTTTTTATATGCAAGTTCTCATTAGGTATCGGTGAAGAGGGGCTAAAATATTAAAGAAAATTGTTTTAGATTGATGATTAGTAAATTGCAAAGCTTATAATGGTTTATCTGAGCAGGGTAAGCTATTCTAAGGTCATGATCTCTTATTAAATAATGTGGAGAGTTTAACAAAACAGAATTTTAATCAAACTATAAATACTTATAAGTAGCTGGCTCTCTTTTTCCCCTTAGTATTCATTTGGATTTTAAAATTGTTTTAATTGACAAAAATTGACATTGCCCTGACTTGCCTACCCTTTTCTTTGCAGCTGAAATTTCAATGCTACAGAGAAGACAGAACAAGAGAAACATGTTTCTTCATCTTAATGTACCTCTGTATAAGTCCTTTCATTCAGTTATACATAATCAATGTATATCATGTTCCTCCTACAATGGGCATTCCATCTTGTGTGTGCACACACAGATTAAAAATATAACTTCTGTATAAACTATATTAACAGCTTCTGTGTCTTACCTTTAAAGACATGTACATGCATGCGTCTCCATTTTTGGAGGATGGGCATGCATTCAATACAATTTTAGATTTATGTTCCACCGTAAGGGAAATAATATAGCTAAAAATGAAAGGAAAATATTATGAGCTTAATTTCTGGGTGATGTAATGATATGTACAACAACCTCCCCCAATGACATGTGTTTTTCTATATAACAAATCTTTACATGTACCCCTAAACCTAAAATAAAATCTTTTTAAAAAGATTGATTCCAATATTAGGAAGTCAATGTTTCTTCTTTGAATTGCAACCTAGAGAAAGATGCTACTATAATTTTGCCTTATTATATTTGTATTTTAATATTTTACTACAAAATTTATTTTATTATGATTATTTATGATGATAATTTTATTTTAATTAAAAACCTCAATAACAAAGTCCTCACAATTTCATATATGTCTGTGATATACTAAAGTCTCTGCAAGTATTGAAAAGTGCTTAAAATGAGAAGCAACATATATGTTGTTGATTATCATACAAAGGTTATGGGTAAAAAAGCAAGGAGTGCTCTAGAAGGGCAAAAAAAAAAAAACAGACTGGACTTAGAAAGACTCTCACCACATTGATAAAGAGCCCCTAATATATTTTTAAATTAAAAATAACAACTATTATTATATGCATTCATCCTTAAATACTACCTAGTAAACACACATTTTTAATCACAGTGATTCCATTATTCTCAAAAAACCCTTCTGTAACCTTTAAAAACTTACAGCAGGGATTCTGTAATTCATGTTTATCCTGCCTACCCAAACAGTGATGAGATGGAATCAATGGAGCATAGACAATACTTTGGTTTGTGTTGATATGTTAAAAACAAGAAAATAAACAAAAAACCAATTGATATTTATTTTAGGACAAACAGTGGAGCAAAGATATAAAATAATATATGCCATAAAACCTTTGCAAAGCAGTGCTGATGTGATCCTAACATCTGCCTATATTACAAAAGGGAAGTTAAGCTTGAATATGAAATGTCAAAAAATGGCTTATTCGATTAAAAAGACAGATTTGGGAGGTGAACATTAAACACGAAGCAAATGTCCTTGGTCAGTTGGCAGGTGGTTAAAGAAATTATAGCAGGCCGGGCGCGGTGGCTCAAGCCTGTAATCCCAGCACTTTGGGAGGCCGAGACGGGCGGATCACGAGGTCAGGAGATCCAGACCATCCTGGCTAGCACGGTGAAACCCCGTCTCTACTAAAAAATACAAAAAACTAGCCGGGCGAGGTGGCGGGCGCCTGTAGTCCCAGCTACTTGGGAGGCTGAGGCAGGAGAATGGCGTGAACCCGGGAGGCGGAGCTTGCAGTGAGCTGAGATCCAGCCACTGCACTCCAGTCTGGGCGACAGAGACTCCGTCTCAAAAAAAAAAAAAAAAAAGAAAAGAAAAGAGAAGAAAAGAAAGAAATTATAGCAAAACAGTGGACTCCAGAGTCCTGAAGGGTAACCAACACAATGCCTGAGATGAAATGGTTAGGAAGTAGACTGTGATGTCTATTGCCAGAAAGATGGTCAGTGGTACCAGATGTTTTGCCCTCGAATTAGACAATAATGTGGCTCTTCTTACCAAAGCAGTAGAATAAAACATCATCTGTCACCTCAGCTCCTGGAGAAGATGATAATGTTTGTAGCGGAGTTCAAAGGAGTAGTGAGTCAGGTTTTAGAGAGAGCTGCCAGGTGAAGCAAACAAGCAAAACAATTGCATGTTTAACAAATAAAACAAGTAGCCAACATTTCGAAAATTATATTATGGAAAAGAAAAACCTTTCCAAATTTGCAGGATAAAGTCTCTGAAAATGTTGAAAGGGACTGAAAATGAGAAGCTACAAATATGTTCATTATCAAACAATGGCCATGGGTAAAAAAGCAAGGAGTGCTCAAGAAGGGAAGAAAAACAGAATGGAAGAGACAGACTAACACCACATGGATAAAGAGTCCTTATTATATTTTAAAATTATACACAGTAGTTATTATTCTACACATTCATTCATAAATTCTATATAAGTAAACATACATTTTAATCACTGTGTTTGAATTCCAGTTTTCTCAAAACACACACACACACACACACACACACACACACCCCCCAAAAGCCTGTAACCTTTGAAAGTCTAAAATGTCAGAGTTCCTCCAGGTACTTACTTCATAGTTTAGATGGATCTTACCAGATTATTAGCAACAAGAATTCAGTGCCTATATCACAGTTAAAATCATAGTTAAAATATTTAATACAGCGACACCCACCCTCAGTGTGAGTGGGCACCATCCAGTTGGTCAGGGGTATGGATAAAACAAAAATGCATAGGAAAGCTCGCTCTATCCTAGACCTAAGACACCCTCCTTCTGGTGCTTTTGGACATCCGAACTCCAGGCTCTCTGGCCTTAGGATTCCAGGAGTTGCACAGTGGCTGTCTGAGTTCCCAGGCCTTCGACCTCTGACTGAGAGTTATACCATCAGCTTCCCTAGTTCTGAAGCTTCAGGACTTGGAGAGAGCTGTGCTACTCTCTTCCCTGGTTCTCCAGCTTGCAGACAACCTATCCTGGAACTTCTCAGCCTCCATAATCACATGATCCAATTCCTCTAATAAATGTAGAGATCCATCTCTCTCTCTCTCTCTCTCTCTCTCTCTCTCTCTCTCTCTCTCTGTCTCTCTCTCTGTGTGTGGATGTATGTATATGTATATGTATGTACATTTGTAGGATCTGTCTGAGAGAACCCAGACTAATACATCATGAAGCATATTATCAGAATAAAATTTGATAATGTATGTACAATGCTGAACACAGCATCTTGTATTTCAAAACATACTCAGCATCAAGTTACTGCAACTGTCGTCACTGATGACTCTTCTAAAATGAGATGCCATCACTTGTAGAATTATTTTTTAAAGATATATTTTTAAATGAAGAAGTCTTTTTATATGTCAAATAATTTACTTTAGATGTTTAAAACAGTACAGCTCACAAAAAAATGTTGGCTCATAACAACTTCTACTGAGTATGTCAGAAAATGGTTTTGAAGTTCAATCTTTTTTTTAAAAAAAAGATCTATGAATGTATTCAAAATTTACATGAACACTCAGCTATGTATACTATAAATATTTTCCAAACTCCATGAGCTGATTAATTAAAACAGATCCTCTAGCCAGGAAGATAAGCATATGAATACAACATTCTTTCTTTTATCAATTATCTTGAAATATCTAGTGTAGCACATAGTAATTTTTATATGTAAGAGTGAAGGTGGTTTCTATGTCCAATTAGCATTAATTGTGCCTTGGATAATCTTCATTGACTATGATACTGCCACTCTGAAAAGCTGTCTATATCCAAATATTAATTTAATTTGGCAAAAAAACAGGCAGGCGTAGAAAGTGTTTTAGAACAAGACAATTAAATAATGTAATATTTTCTATAATGTTTCATTTTCTTATTTCTTCTCCAGATCTCATGACAATAAATATACTTGCTTTTTTATCTCAAGAAGTACAAATTGTACAAACATAAAAGGTATGTCTCCTTTCAATATTTCCTCTTAATGCTGAGTGCAAAATTGGTTTCAGAAAGAAAATTGCTGACATTAAGCTAGGATGTGACTTGGCAACTGATTGCAACATATTTCTATAGGATGCTGTGGGATGTACTGAAAAAAGGATGTTTTAGACCCAGAGAGACTGTTGCTCTGTTCCCAGGGAAATGGAAAAAAAAAAAAAAAAAAAAATCTTGAGCTCTAGTTCTTGACTTATAGAACATGGGAATAAAGAAAAAATTTCTGTTCATCTCTATACTTCAGTAAGTGGAGCAAAATTATTGGCTTTGCATCATTTCATCGATTAAGGAAGGTCTTATGACAGCATACTTCAACTCTTTTAAATATTAGATAATGGGTTTATTCACAAAGTATTTTTTTAGGAACATATGTTTTAGGCATAAAGGTTATTCATCCAAAATAAAGATTCCCATATTTCTATCTACTTTGATTTTTCAATCATACTTAGTATTAACAAATAACAATTTATACTCCATTACTGATACTTGTTAATTAAATTACACTTCTGAACATCATTTTTTTTTTTTTCCCAAATGACATAGTGAGAGTTGTGATTGGTTATTTGGGTTGTAAGGACTGAAAACATACGTAGATCATATAAATTTGTGAAGGTTTTGCCATCACAAGCATTATAGGGAATAAAGAACATCAACTATCCTACAGTAAACCTAATGAAGACCAAATTGCCTCTAAGGTCAAAACAATAGTTCTTTGTGTGCAAAAGCAGTTCACATAATTGATGCTGCATTGATGCTGTCTATAGAGATTTTAGTTTTCTCCACATTTTCTGTGTTTTTCAATTTTCTTTCTTTTCACTGGGGTCTATTGTTCTTTAACAGAAGTAATGGCCTTTTGTAAATATATAATTTTCACGTTGTAAGCATTCTTCCCAAGCTAGCTGCCCATCATCATGTTTTGGCTAGTCCCAGTCTCTGCTCGTAGAACACTTGTCCACACTCTAAGTTCTCTCTATCCTCCATAGCCCCCACTCATCTAATTCCTGTAATCTTTTAACTAAAAGCCTTCAACTTATATACAGCTTTCTCTGCCTCATGTTTCAAGTTTAATGCATCATCTTAATTCATCTTTCCACATTTATTTCTGCTACATGCTGCTCTCTTTCTGCTCTATGTTACATCTCAATTATCCAGAATATGTTGTATTTCAACAAATCGCTAGTCTGTGCCAGGCATTGTTATTAGCAAAATGATACAGTCCTGCATGTAGCAAAGTTCCTGCCTTCACTGCATTTGCATTAATAGCTCTGATTAGTCAATTTAAAACCATTGTTCCTGTCATGCAGAACTCTACTGCCAAGCCACACAACACCCAGCCAGTAGGTTAGCAGCTCCATGGACATGGATCAAGGTACACATGTTGATTCAACCAACTTTGGACAGAAGGGTAAGATTTTGTCCTCAGCTTTTCTCATGGGAACATGTACAACCCAAATGGAAAAACCCTGTATCCTCCTGCCCAAGCAAATAATTCAATAATAAATAATAGCTTCCACTAAAATATAATGAAGTGGTTACTTTGATAAGTAATAAAATATGTGCTATTTTCCTTTAGTTTTCTTTTGAAAATGTATCTTAACATTGCTTCAGTTTGGTTTTCCAGAGTATCCTGCATAAATGGACGCAAATCACATTCACTTTGCTATGTGGATGGGGGAGATGCAAACCGTGTCTTCAGTGCATGTCCAGATATTGCCACATGTTCAACCTTCCATTAGCTCCCAATAAAACATGTTTCTTTCTTCACAACTAGGAGAGCTCTCCTTTTCATACCTCTGCAGTGACATGATGGCATACCAAATAGAAAAGTAAAAGGTTCATATGAACTGTAATGTAAATATTATTCACATATTGAAATTCTGTAAACACTATATTTTTCCTGTGAAGCTTTTAAATTTTAATATTCTATAAAGTACATTTTAAGCATTCACAATTGGATTTACTCATGATAAGAGTATATTTTACCTATAATAGGGAAATATATACGTGTGTGTGTGTGTGTGTGTGTATGTATTAATATATTTTCTTTGAGACTAACAGTGAAGGCAAAGTTCTGAAACTGAATCTGCCAAAATGGGATTAGATGTGTGAGGGATTTATTTGGATAAACACTTTTGCAAGATTAGGTGGGGGAAGCAGGAATAGGCAGAGAGAGCCTTCAGCCACAATATTTGTAAATTGAAGGAGGAAAGAAAATAAAAATGGTTAGGTAAAATGAGTTTCAGATAGTAGCACAATACTTAACATATTTTGGCAGGCCAATGGAGAGCTATCAAGTCTAAGGTTTTGTCCATATTGAGCAGGAACGGGCCTGCAGAGCACCTCACTATGCTTTGTCATTGGCTGAAAACAGTTGTGAGAAGGGGATTTTGGAGTGTAGGTAGTGATGGATACAAAGATGAACCCCAGGAGCTGTCAGTCAACTGTGATAGTCACTAGAGTAGATGTGCATGAAGCAGTCTCAAGACAGTTACAAGTCTTGACCTCTCATTTTATACTAAAGTAAAATATAACTTTATTATGAAGACCATTGGGTCACCTATTTGCTATATACCAGTTGCTATGGTTTGAATGTGTCCCTCAAAATTCATGTGTTGGAAAATTCATCCCCAATCCAACAGTGGGAGGAGGTGAAATCCTTTGGGAAATGATTATGTCATGATGGTGGCATCCTCATAAATGAATTAATGTCACTACAAAAAGGCTTGACAGAGGGAGTTTGGTCCCTATTCCCACCTTTAGTTCCTTCCTTCATGAGAAGATACAGTATTTCTTCCCCCTTAGGGGTGCAGCAACAAAGTACTCTCTTAGACACAGACACTGAACTGCAGGTGACTTCATCTTGGATTTCCAGCCTGCAGAACTATGAGAAATCAATTTCAGTTCTTTATAAATGACCAGGTAGTAAATATTTTGTAATAGTAGCACAAACGAATTAACACAACAATTGTGAGGAAATGATTTCTGTAACATTTTACATAACAAAATTCAGTATTTTATAGGTTAAATAGTCTGTGACGTAGAGTTATTTATTTACTTGAAAGTTCTAATAATCTGCATGTCCCTGATAATTAAAGATGATGAGCATATTTTTTAATGTACCTGTTGGCCATTTGCATATATTCTTTGAAGAAATGTCTGTTCAAATCCTTTGGCCACTCTTTAATCAGATTATGCATGTTTTGCTATTAAATTGTAAGAATTTCTTATATATTTTGAAAATTAACCCATTATTAGATATATGGATTGCAAATATTTTCTCTGATTTTATAGATTGCTTTTTCATTCTGTTGATTGTATCCTTAGCTGTGCAGAAGTATGTTTGGTTTTTGTTTTTCTTGTTTGTTTTTAGTTTAATATAGTCCAACTTGCCTATTTTTTGCTTCTGTTTCCTGCGCTTTTGGTGTCATATCCAAAATTTCATTGCAAATAGTAATATCAAAAGGATATTACCTCACACCTGTTAGGACGTTGATTTTCCAAAAACAAAAAGATAAATGGTGAGGATGTAAGGAATTTGGAACCTGCGTACACTGTACATTGAGAATGTACAATGATACAGCAACTATGGAAACAGTATGGAGGTTCCTCCAAAAGCTAAAAACAGAATTACCATGCTATCCAGCACTCTCATTTCTGGATACATATCCAAAAAAATTAAAGTCAGGATCTTGTAGAGATATCTGCACTCCCGTATTTATAGCATCATTTTTCACAATAGCCAAGATACAGAAATGACTCATGTCCATGCTCATTGGCAGATGATTGGATAAAAAAATTGAGGTATATATACACAATAGAATATTTTTCAGTCTTAAGCAGAAAATCCTGCCATTGGTGACAATATTGATGAACCTAAGGGATTTTATGCTAAGTGAAATATGCCAGTCACAAGAGGACAAATACTGCATAATTCCATATTTATGAGGTGTCTGTAATAAACTCACAGAAGCAGAGAAGACTACAGTAGTTCCCAAAGGCTGGTGTTGTGGGGTAATGGGAGGTTTTTCAAGGAATATGAACTTTGTTATGCAAGATAAATACATTTTAGAGAGCAGTTGTTCAGTATAGTGCCAATAGTTTATACTATAATATTGTGTACGCCAAAATTTGTTGAGGCTGGGTCTCATATTCAGTCTTCTCACCACACACATACAGACATAAAGGGTTAAGATAAATTTCAGGGGGTCTTGGATATGTTTATGTGAATCATATCCAAGTGAATGTGGTGACAGTATCGGGTGTGTTTGCATATGTTTAAACTCATTAAAGTATAGCAGTTAAATATGTGCAATTCTCTGTATATAAATTACACTTCAAATAGCTGTTAATAAAGTGCTCCTTAATATCATTGAAAGTGCATTAACTGGAAATTCAAACTTCAGAAAATATATTAATGGCATGCAGTCATTAGTTGGTATAATTTCCTATGGTGATAACATCTCTCTCCTTAAATTCAGTGCATAAGAACTGATACCAACTGCAGTTAAATAGCGTCCACCTTATTTTGTTATATTTTACGTATCAATGTGTTCAAAAACCCAGAATTAGAATTTAAAGAATCTTAGAATATTTTCTCATTTATTGACAGAATCACAGATTCAATTTTTCTGATAGTTTATGTTCAGCCATTGCTCCAACTATCCCAGAGATCGAGGGAGGTCTCAATAACTTATGAAGCATCATTATGTATTAGATACATGATGGTTAAAATGCCAGCTCTTCAATTTTTCCTTTATTTAAAATGGGTTCCAGGCACACACTGCTGTGACAGCCCTTGTTTTGTAAAGAATAGAATCTGCCAACCTTATTCTCAAATTTTAAACCTAGAACTGTATCCAAAAGCTACCTATAAAGTCATTTATTATGGGTTTTGCTTATCTCATTCTGAATGCTACAATGTAGTTTTAGAGTTTAGGGTTTCCACCAAGACATTTTTATTAAACATATACTAAAATAGAGTTTTCTCACTGAATTTTTTCAGCAAGTTTATAAATCTCAAGTGCACAGCTTTCTGTAAGTTATTAATCAAAAATTAACTTTATATATGTGAATATATCTATAGTATATTTTACATATATATATTATATACTATACATTCTGAATTCCTGAAATCAAATACTGGTTTTATTATTAAGTGAATTGTCTAATTTCCCCTGGTAGGGACAGTTGTATATTTCTAAACCAAACATTCCATTTTGTTATATGTATCGATTAAGATGACCTACACTATACTGCAGTAATAAATAACTTTCACATCTAAAACCAATTCAGTCTCTATAATAGGTTTGCAAGGAGACTTAATCATTTAGGAAGACAGCTGATAAAAACTCTGTCACAACTCATGCTAATACAGCTCATAAGGGACCATGGGAAGGCCTTGCAGAAATTCCTTCTATTCAAATGCCATTGGTCAAAACAAGTAAGGTGGTTTCATCTACCTTCAAGCAGGATGAAATACTGCCATCTTATTATTTGTATAGTATGAGAAAAACTATACAATTTGTGAGCAGTCTAATAGTTACATGATTGATAACATTTGTATTCACAACAGTGCCAGTAACAGAACCCAGAAGTATGTTATTTTTCCTTTCAAATTACTCATAAATATACCCATTGATTAATCATTGTGGGTATATTTATTCAACCAATGATATAACACATAATACTTCCATCTGGTTTGATATTTTCTATGTGTGCATCAGAATTTCATGAGATTTTGTAAAATGTTATAATAAAATTAATAAGCTCAAAGCCCATGCATGACATTTAATCTATTCCAAAAGAATGCCATTATGAAACTTAGGAAATATAGTGATCCCTTTTATCCATCGAGGATACATTCCAAGATCCCCAGTGGTTGCCTGAAACTGTAGGTAGTTCAAATTCTATACACACTGTACTTTGTCTTTTTTTTCTATACATACATACGTATGGTAAAGTTTAATTTATATATTAGGCACAGTAAGAAACTAACAACAATAAAAATGATAAAATAGAACATTTATAAGGTACTGTAATAAAAGTAGATGAATGTGGTCTCCTTCACTCTCTCTCTCAAAATATCTTGTTGTTATACACTCCCCTGTTTTTAGACCTCAGTTGAATGCTGGTAACTGACACCAGGGAAAACAGCCTGTACCCGGGGTCAGGGGTCGGGGGTCGGGGGGAACTAAACATGCTTTCTTTATTCTGAAGTTCTCAAAATCCTAGTAATTGAGTAACTTTATTCTTTCCGTGTATAATTTCAGGCAATTTATTCAACCTCTCTGCACCTAAGATTCAGGGATACGATGAGAATGAGAGAACTGCTCTATCAGCTCACTGATGTGAGGATTAAATCAGCCAATGCATACAAATTCCTTAACTTGGTCCTACACAGAAAATTCTTTAATGTGTTAACCAATACTCTGTATGAAGTGCTTGGTATTATGTATATTATTTTGCAAACCCCTATTTTGCTATAGGTGCAGATACAGCTTCAGGTAAGTACATGCAAACTAACTTATCTTTTAATATCTTAAAATTTTTCCGTTATAAGGATACAAAAACTATTCTACCAATTCCCTGTTGAAGACACTCATGTTTAATTTCGATTTCTTTTGCCATCATAAACAATGCTGTGAAAACATTCTTGTATATCCATCATCACATATCAATGCCTTTACTTCTGTAGGATAGATTCTTTTAAAAAATATTTTAACTTTTATTTTAGATTCAAGGGTGGATTTTTAATCTAGATGCTGAGACTAGCACTATGTATATTTTTGCATAATGAAAATATCAAGATTTTTTTTTTCTCCAAGAATAGTGACTTGCAGTTGCACTAAAGTATATAACATTTTCTAGGTTCATTGAAATTCCCTAAGAAATACTATACACTCTTATGGTAAAAAATATATGTATAAAATTTATATTAGATTTCTTCATGTGTGAATTTAATAAAGCAACTTTACAATTTTGCCAGAAGCCCAGCACAGTGCCTGGAATGTATAATTTCGTGTATATTTTAGTTAAAATATTATAATTACATCAATTGAGGGATGTATAATATTAGAAATAAACACTGAAATTACAAATATGCTACTTCTGATATTATCAGGCCTAACAAAAACAAACTTGGTTGAATATTATAAAATCAGTTACACAAAAAATATCATTATTAGCTATTACCCACTACATATTTTTCAACATTCTGTTGTTGATTTAACTCATTTGCTAGATTAATATAATCATTCAAGACCATAAAATTAATTTCCCCATTTATTTTATTTTTATCTATATCTATGACAAACACTTTAAACCAAAATTTGAAGCGAATTTATTATAAAATAATTAGTATAAAAATAAAAGCTATTCAAAAGACATATATTTCTATTGTACATTCAGCATATTTTAGAAGGGTAATTCTTTTTCAATCAAGGTTGTATCATAGAGAAATATAAACCCAGATGTCTATCAAATACATGCAGTATTTCTTAAAGTAAATATAGCTATTAATGCCCTAATTCCATAGAAATATTACTCTTAAAAACTCTCAACACTGGTGATTTCTGAAGGAAAATACTGAAAATTTTAAAGAGGAAAATTTATATGTCTGAAAATGAATGATACATTTATTTTAGTTCACCCATATGGCATGTAACAAAACTTTCTGGACAAAGGAAATACATAAATTTCACAATTATGTATCACAGAATAAATGGTTAGATGCTAAAATTTTATATTTTATAGAATGTACTTGTTGTCATCATGCTCTTTTACATACATATAAGCAGTCAAACTATACAAGATTAGCTCTACAGAAAAAAAGTACAATTGTCAGAATCTTCTTTTTGATCTTTGCATTTCTTTTTCAATCAAATACTTGCAGCTGTTCTGATGATTATTAGAACATTTATAAAAGTACTCAAATATTATCACTAAGTACTCAACTCCAAACACTAGTCTTTTTTTCACTAGCAAGTAGTAGTTCCCTTCCCAAAATTCAGGGACAATATCAGAAGAGAGTTCATCCAAGCAACTTGTTTATGAGACCATCATAAATTAATTATATCATACTGAGTCAATACTTGACATTCATTTCTAAGATTAGATATTATGGAATTCATCAGCCTCTACAGTAGATATTTAGAGATGTCTTCTGACATAAAGTGATGTGTTGGAGAAAATATTTCAAATAAGAAAATCAGAACAATAAAAGAATAATTACAAAAGAGTCTGAAGAAGAGGGAGTAGTGAAAGTATTCTGTGGTCAGAGATGTGAGTCAATGTTTCTGTACTTTTTGTTCTGCCATAACAAAATATGTGAGACTGTGTAATTTACAAAGAACAGAGACTTATGTTTTATAGTTCTAGGGACTGGGAAGTCCAAGATCAAATCACTGGAATATGCAGTATCTGGTAAGTACCCAGTCTCCACTTCCGAGATGGTGTCTTGCTGCATCTTCCAGAGAGGAGGAACACTGTTTCTCAAATGACAGTAGAGGAGAAGAACCAAGAAAGATAGGTCACTTATAAATGTCCTTTTTCATAAAGGCACTAAACTCACTCTTGAGGTAGAAACCCTTATAGCCTAATCACCTCAAAAGTCTCACCTCTCAGCTGGGAGCTGTGGCTCATGTCTGTATCCCAGCACTTTGGGAAGCCAAGGCGGGTGGATCACGAGGTCAGGAGATAGACAACATCCTGGCCAACATGGTGAAACCCCATCTCTACTAAAAATACAAAAATTAGCTGGGCTTGGTGGCATGTGCCTGTAATCCCAGCTCCTCAGGGGGCTGAGGTGGGAGAACAGCTTGAACCAGGGAGTCGGAGGTTGCAGTTAGTGGGTATTTGAAAATATTGTAGGAATAATAATCCTGAATGTTTCGAGGTCTGAGATGTGGCTCTGCTATTAAGGTCTAAGATGTGGTTCTACTACTTGTGCAATCTTAGAACCAAAATTTAATTTTCTTTAACAGTGTTCTGTTGTATAATAGAGATGTGTCAGAGTCTGAGATCTTTAAAGACAGTTTGAATCAGTGGTAAATGTCATTGTCTTTTAAATCAAACTGACACTCTTTTGAATCTCTAGTCGTTCATAGTTCATTACAAATGGTGATAAAAGTGGAGACAAGATGTTGATGTTTTGAAGAAAGATTTACTCATATTACAGATTCTTTGTGTCAAAATGATAGTTTAAACTACTATGTAGTTGGATTGATGGAGTGACAAATGCTAAAGAGGATCAAAACTCTTTATGACTTTGTTTTATGGCATCATACTAATCCGAAAATTTGATTATTGATCACTGAACTCTAATAATAATGTTTCCCACTACTAACAAAGGGCATCAAAATAATAATAATTGCATTTAGGTGCTAAAGGGTTCAATGAACCTAAAGGGCTAACATTATAAGGACAGGGATAACTCAAAGCCTGTGAAGAGACTTTAACTTGGGTTTTTCCATCTTGAAATGAACAGAGCACAGCTTTAGGATAACACAGAATATAAAGCAGAAATTCCCTTGGGAAATCAGCTAAGTCAAATCCATTAGTTTGTTCAATTGGCCCTATTTTCCTAGATAAATCACTTGTAATATCACCAGACACATTCTGCATAAAAGAATCTTGACTAGAAATAAAAGTGCTACAGCAGCTCTTAGTATGTCTAAAGTTAAAATTGTCTGAAAATGTACATTATGGACATGCTCTTATGATGAAAATGGACTTTTTAACAAAACGATTTGAATCACTTTCTGTGCTAAAAAAAAACAAAAAAACAAAAAACTTACCACTTTTTCCTTCTCATTGGTTATGTGTGTTCAATGGCATTTTCCTAATGATAGAATACATGACAAAATTGATCTGATGAGAACACCTAGTCCTTGCTTCTATAGAAATTTAATCCACTAAATCCCCAAGCCAAAAAAGAAGGGGCCTACAGGATTTAAGAAGGCATTCCATTTAAGAACGAATATAGTTTTTCCAAGTGGATTATTTTTCAGTTCAAGGTATCTTTGAAAGCACTATCAGTTCACCTTTCTATGAGCTGTTAGATGTAACATTAAAGAAATGTCTGAAAATAAAGCTGTTAAACTGCACAGATGTAAAGTTCAAAATTTCTTAAAGCATAGTATAGGTTGAATCCTAAAAATATAGATAATGTCATCTCAAAACCTTTTTAATAAAATATGGGCATCTTTCATAATTTAGGCATAGCACTTCTCAGCAACTAAACATAAATTACATCATTGCACTGGATTTCCTGAAGGAGTTCAATACTTGAGATAGAACCATCAGTTAGTCATTAGACCAGGTTTTCTGTACCTAAGGAAAATTAGACAGCAAAACATTGAAAAATCTAGCTGTTTATAAACAAACAAACAATAAACTATACTTTGCCTTAAAAATAAAATGTAGTAAGCTATCCCTGAAATATAGGAAGATAAATTACATGCATAATACTGCTCCATCACAAGTAACTGCATTTCATTGCTTCTTGGCAAGGAGAAGAGTAGACTGGATATATTTGGGGAAGATATTACTTGAGAAAAGACATTCTAAATCTCTAGACTTTGCTAATCCTATACAATGTTAACATCATTTACTAATTACTTTCATAAGAGGTGTTTCCTGCATGAACTCTGGAAACAAAATGCAATCAATTTCATAGTCAATTTATGTTAAAGAGCAAGAAAAAGTATTAGAATAACAGCATTGCATCCTATAGGTGAAGAGAATGAGGCCTGAAGGTATAACATTTTAACATGATTTTTTCTAAAAAAAAAAAAAAAAAAAAAAAAAAAACAGAATTAGGTGTAGCTTTCTGACTTCTAGATACGGATAGCAAAAACATGCTTCCAAAATCATGTTGGAAATTCTGTTTTAAGTCAGAAACCAGTTAAATAGAATGAAGCTTTATAATAGCATTAATATTTTGGGTGCATCATAGATTGGTCTTGAAACTTTAATGCTTTTACTTTAGATTAACTTAACATTACGTTTTTGTTTTCTATATCATCTATCTAGCTATCTATATGTTTTCGTGTGTGTGTGTGTACATATATATATATGTACACCACATTTATATATATATATAGGAACAGGAAACCACATTTTACCTTCTTTCTTAAACAAGTCACAGTATCCCGACATGCAAAGTACACATGTCCTCCTTCTTAAGAACCCAGTGCTTCATCCAATTGCAATACAATGATGTATATCTTATCTGGATAAAGATGAGTCTCTTTGAAATGTTTATTCTTTTTGTGGAAACTGGTAAAGTCAAGTCCATGTTAGCTTCTCTATATACAAGCAATGTGTAATGCTGACATAGAGTCAGGAAAACTATACATATATATATATGTACACAAACACACACATACACAGATGGACTTATTACAAGGTTTACACAATTGTGGCAGCTTATTAAGCAAGGCAGATGTCCACAGGGCAGGCAGTAAGAAAAGGAAGATCAGGAGTAGATTAAAACTCCATAGGCATGAGCTGAAACCTGTTTCTCATAGGCAGCAATCAAGAAGGAAGATCCAGGGGACAGAGAGAACAATTGCATACTCAGCAGCTCTTATGATGTTTGCTTCCAGGAAATGATTAAAACTTCTTTGAAAGGCTTTATAATGTATTAATTCAGGCCAATCCATAAACAATTCCCTTTTATTTAACTCGAGTAAACTGATTATAGACGTTAATCATATCTGCACAGCCATTTCACAGCAGCACTAGAATTTGTGCTAGATTGAATTGAGTTGTTGAGATGGTTTTTTGGTCTACATAGTGTTGACAGGGTTCTGGACTGAAATTAAAAAAAAATATTTGGACCTTTAACACAACATATTGGTGTAGGTTTCTCCATGGAATATCTACATCTGGTGTCTTATCCTCTAGATACTCTAGGTGGTCTTCACTTCAATTGGATAGCTTGGGCCTCCTTACAACATGGGAGCTGAGTTGGGTGTCTAGAAAGGAACGTGGAAAGTACTGGTCCTCTTAAGTCCTTGGCTTGCAGTATTACCTCTGTCACATTCTTTTAATCAATGTGATACTCAAGGTAAGTCCAGATTCAAGGTGAAGAAAATAGACTCTGCTTCTTTGAAGGAGGAGCATGCATGTAAAAGGATTGAGGGAAACTCTGGAATCCATATTTGTAGGAAACCACATTTTACCTTCTTTCTTAAACAAGTCACAGTATCCCAACATGCAAAGTACACATGTCCTCCTTCTTAAGAACCCAGTCCTTCATCCAATTGCAATACAATGATGTACATCTTATCTGGATAAAGATAAGTCTCTTTGAAATGTTTATTCTTTTTGTGGAAACTGGTAAAGTCAAGTCCATGTTAGCTTCTCTATATACAAGCAATGTGTAATGCTGACATAGAGTCAGGAAAACTGTGATAGACACTCCTTTTCACAACAGGTTGAAACTGCAGGCTCACTGCAATCAGTGGCCAGCAGTGATTCCAAAATTCAGCCAGGATTTTCAGGAATCCGTACTCAAAAGACAAGGAATGTTCCTTTATCAGGGTGTGTGTGTGTGTGTGTGTGTGTGTGTGTGTATATATATATATATATATATATATCTGCCATCTTAGACTAGTTCCCTAAACAAATTCTTGTCTTGGATTTTTTTTCTAAAATCTCTGAAATTTTTATTTCATCCTCTAAAGTATCTTCCACTTACAAAAGAAATATACCATGTTTGTAACTGAGTAGCTTGCTCAACCTGTTTTGTGTCCACAGATAGTTGGGAGCCCAGAAGCATTTTTACATTTTGAACTCCTCCACTTATTTTAGCAGAAGCTGATTGTGCTTTTGACAATGCAGTTTCCTAGAATCTTTATGGAACTGCTATATAACAGACTGTTATGCTCTCCATTAGAAAAAGTTCTTCTGAGAAGAATTTAAATATTTCAGAAGTTTTAACAAACGCTTGCATAGCAACACTATTGATTTTATTTTGACTCCATCAGCATCCTGGATTGTATCTTTCCTCTGGGGCTGTTTCTTACGTTTTGGAACTTCTGCCAGCTTAACCTGCTAGGAATTAGAAATAGTTTTCAACCTATAAAATTTTTGGTTAGAAATATTTTCTCTAATTTTGCTTCAAATGAAATTATTTCTTATTTAACTCCTTTTCATGGGTTACTTTTAAAATTTTAATTTAATTGTATTTTATTTTATTTATTTATTTTGAGATGGAGTCTCACTCTGTTGCCCAGGCTGGAGTGCAGTGGCATGATTTCGGCTCACTGCAGCCTCCACCTCCAAGGTTCAAGTGATCCTCCTGCCTCAGCCCTGCTAGTAGCTGGGATTACAGGCATGAGCCACTACGCTTGGTTAATTTTCGTGTTTTTAGTAGAGACGAGGTTTCACCTTGTTGACCAGTCTGGTCTTGAACTCCTGACCTCAGGTGATCCGCCTGCCTCGGCCTCCGAAAGTGCATGTATTACTTTTTAAAGTTCCAATTGGTTTCTTTGTATTACATTGCCATAACCAATAAAAAATTCTATCTGGAAATCTTCTTGGATTGATCTACAAATTCATCAGGTATATTTTTTAAATATCCATGTTCCCACTATTGCTAGGCCTGTCAGAATTCTGCCCCTATGGTATATGCCTTGGCATTTCGTCAGCCTCCAAAAACAATTTTCTCAGTAATCTTCCAGACTTTCCTAACATTCTCATAATTGGTCTTCCAGCCTCCCATTTCTAATGCCAAGCTCATATGTTTTTGATTTTGTAATATAGAACCTTTATTTATAAGTATCAACTACTGTTTCATGTAGTTATTTCTGTGAAACAAACCAACCCAAAATTTCATGACTTAGAAGAACAATGGACAGTTCTTCTGCTACATGTACTATTAGCTGGATTTGTTCTTATGACTGTTTTGTACTGATGGCCTAACCAAACAGGAAGGACCACAAATTCTTTGCTCACAGGACTGACACCATGGTGCTGACTGCTGGTTGAGACCTCTTGACTATCCCCCATGTACCCTCTCTTTCAACATATTGTTTTATCTTCTAGGGCTTCCCCAAATGTTCTCAATGCCAATGAATATCCTGGACTTCATTACAGTATGGCAACTAGGCTCCTAAGGATGAAAGCTAAAGCTGGCAGTCCTCTTAAAGCTTGAGCTCAGAAGTCTAAGAAGGTCAATTCTGCTGTGTTGCACATGTCAATACAAATTAGAGAGTCAGTCTATATTTATTCAGTGTGAGTGAAGATAGACTCCACCTCTTGATGAGATAATAAGCATACATTAATAGTGAGGGGAAAAATTTTTGGTACCCACATTTTCAAAAAGTCACAGATACCTTTATTTTTCTTCCTGAGTATGTATAGTATACAGACCATTTCTCAACTTCTCCAACAATTGAAGTATTGTATTCATTTTGTTTGTTCATATGTATTTGTTTATGTGTGTGTCATTATTTTCTTTATCCACTCATATAAAAACCATTTTATTATCAAGTGGTAAGTAAATTGTTTTGTTTCAAATTTTTCAAATGTGTTCCTCCATTTTGCTATTCTTTTAATTCATTTTAAAAAATCATTTGCTTGTGCTTTTACTCAAGTAATATAACATCTTTTATTTTTCCAGTATCATCCCCTATGATGCAATTTTCTCCATTGCTTTCAGAATGGTTTCCCCATTGCTTTCAGAATTGTTTCCCCGTCTTTCAGAATTGTTTCCCCATTGTTTCAGAAATGATCAAATAAAAATTTGATCAGTTATCAGTTTAATGTGTTTTACTAGGTTTCTTAACCTAAATTAAAACTTCTTTTGTGTTTCAAAGAGTCATTATAAAAATAGTTCCAAATGGCTTTTTTACTTTTATTTCCCACCTACAAATCCCTTAACACTACATGCCAGCCCCCAAAAAACTACTTTTCATTTTGTATATATCAAAATCCCCATGATTCCTTGATAGTTTATCAACCACAGAATCTTCTGGAAATATCCTTCCCCTCTAAACATTTTGACCCGCTAAGTCATAGCTTAATTTTGCTAAGTCAGAGATGGTTATTTCCTAATCTCAAACCCCTGGCAGACACAGACAAATGTCTTCCAAGCTTACACATCTAATTGGATATGTCACTAACAAAGCATTTATCATGCTGCACAGTGACTTTTAATTTACCTTTTTTCCTCTCTCTCCTTAAATATTTACGTTTCATAGGGTCAGTCACACATGAACCAGTACCTGAGAAACCATGATACACATAGGAGGCATTCCATAAATGTTGCCTAATAAATTTCTTACCAACTTCATTAAAATGTCCATAACACATTAAAAACATATTTTATATCAAATAAGCATTTATTATATTAGTTATGATTCTTTGTGTACATTTTAATAAATATATACTAGTAATTTATAGATGATGCAATATATGAAAGGAATTCTGGTAAAATCATATCGACTGAGAAAATATCATCATAAAGCTTTTTGTAAAAGTTTAACTTCCTTTGCAAAGAAGCTAAATGTGAATATCTTCTAATGAAAAATTCAACTTCACCAGCTAGTAACAATACTATAGGAATATTCCTGTTGTATAAATTATACATTTTAATCGAAGAAATAAAGAATCACTTTGTTTTCAAAACCTTGTTTTTGATTTTTAAGCAGCTGCTATTGAGCTCACTGGACTGTAAAATGCAGTAAATGGCTTCATTTCACTGCCAAGCTATTCATCTGTGCAGTAAGAAAAGTGGTGTGCTAATTTCTTGATAGCCCAACTGCTTTGTCAAAAAGTAGAAAGCACTGCAAAATTTACATTACAAAACAAAACATGTTTAACACTGTGCTACTGTAGAAACAAGTTTGTTTTAGCAAATATTTATGTTTTAACAGGTCTCAAAAGGAAAAGTAACTTATTTCCAAAGGGCTGGGGGAAGTTCGAAGTTTATAACATCCTCTTTCCACTCGTCTTTTGTCATACCTTTAAAGTAAATCTTGATTACAGGCCATTAGTGCTCTGAGATTGGATCTTATGCTGGGCTGTGTGAGACTGAAATTAACCCATGACCTTTACAGTGAAAGAATAATAAGAAATACTGTGCATTTTAGAAAATAAAACCTTACAAAATTGGAAAACAGGCACACCATTACATGGGAAATCAACAAAAAGAAATACTGAAAAAGGGAAGAAAAACTAGGGTATAAGGAAACAGGAAAAAAAACAGGGAATGCAATCGAATATAGAGAACTGAAATTGGGATAAAAGTCAAAGCTGGGAGTAATTTTCTGAATTGTTTTAAAATTGCACAGGTGCCACTGCAGAGTAGGTACAGCTTTTAACATAGGCTGGGAGAAAATTATAAAAGGAAAAAGACTAGCGTGGCACAATCAATAAGATACTAAATATGCACAAATCTTGAATTTAAAAGAAGAGAGACAATCTAACGCTTTGAGGGCAAAATAACTTAGATAAATCGATCTTTTTGTTTGAAATTAAAATAAAGGTAAGAGTATAATTTCTGTATTTACTAGTGCATTTTCCAAGGTGTGGGCATTTTCTGGAAATTGTTCTATTATTGAAAATATATATTTTATTTCATTGAATGAAACAATGAAACTTATCTAAAATGTATTTTGTTAAAAAATTCTAACATCTTTTCTACATCTATACAATTTTTCAGCCAGTATTAATAAGATATTCAATGTATTACTTATTCCTAAGCCTAATGAGATCATGCTATGACTGTCTTAAAAAGAGCGACTTCTACAAATCCTTTTGAAAAAGAAAATGTGAAGAAAAACAAATAGGATTTTGTATATTTGTGTCATATAAACCAAGTTTTGTGGTTGTCAATGTTATATAACAATATGAAAAATATATAGACAATATTTGTTACTTAAAAATATCAGATATATGCTTTAATAACTTTTTTAAACTTTTAAGTACAGAGGTACAAGTGCAGGTTTGTGACATAGATAGACTTTTGTCAGGGAGGTTGGTTATATATATTATTTCATCACCCAGATATCAAGCGTATTACCCATTAGATTTTCTTCCAGATCCTCTCCCTCCTTGTACCCTTCACTCCCTGAAAGGCCTCAGTATGTGCTGTTTCTCTCTATGTGTTCATGTGTCATTTCATTACAGCACTAATCACAATAGCAAAGCCAAGGAATCAACCTAAATGCCCATCAGTGATAGTCTGGATAAAGAAAATGTGGTACATATATACCCTGAAATATTATGAAGCCATAAAAAAGAATGAGATCATGTCCTTTGCAGGGACAGGGATGAAGCTGGAGACTATTATCCTTAGCAAACTAACACAGAAACAAAACACTGAATACCATATGTTCTCACTTACAGGCTTTAAGAACTGTTCCACTCCTGCTGAGACCTGCTAACATGGTATAGCCATTAATACTGTCAATTTGCAAACTCAGCCCTGTGAATTTCTCATGGCCATGAATGACTTAGATTCATTAACTAGCCAGATCTTACAACAGTACTGTGGTTAGGACTTCAGAACCTGGCAGGAGTGCTGCAAGTTAATGGATATAGTCACATTGGAAGCCACATATTCTTGTAACCCAGCAATATTCAAACTAAAGAGTATACAAGAAACATCTGAAAAGATGATTATAAATGCAGATTCCCAAGCATCTCCTCTAGTTTCCCTGATTCTATAGGTGTCGAGTGGGACCCAGGAATCTGTTATATAAAAGCACCTCAGTTGGTTTCCAAGGAGTCACCTAGGGATCGTACTAGAAAAAAATGCTGACAGTTCTTTGCCTTCTATTCATTTTTAATTGTAACTTTTAATGTTCCTAAAAGGTTTGCAACCTGTCATTTCCATAGATATGTCCTCTCTGCAGGACAGTCTCTTTGTGCCCAAACCTGTTCTCTGAATTGAATAAACCATCTGATACCAGGGCGTGGCAATTTGTTTCATCTTGAACAGGGCCAGTGAATTGAATAATAGTACATTTTTGCATCATAGTTTTGTTTCTGAAGAAAAGTTCATATTCATAACTATGAAATCAAAGAAAAGTTTCTTTAAAGAAATAATGATGAGATTCCAGGCTGTTGTTTACATTCTTAAATATCATTATCATTTTATATTCAATACCTTTATGATAAAGCAGCTATGTGTCCTTTAATGATAGGTGTATTGTTTGAGAAATGCATCGTTAGATAATTTTGTCATTGAATAAAGACAATAGAATGTTGTATTACTCAGTTCTCACACTGCTATAAAGAAATACCTGAGACTGGGTAGTTTGTAAAGAAAAGAGGTTTAATTGGCTCACGGTCCTGCAGGCTGTATAGGAAGGATGGTAGTTTCTGCTTCTTGGAAGGCCTCAGGAAACTTATATTCACGGCAGAAGGCAAAAGGAAAGCAGGGACATCTTACATGGCTGGAGCAGGAGCAAGAGGGGCAAGAGGAGGCGCTACACACCAGATCTCATGAGAAAACTATCACTATACAGTACCAAGGGGTGATAGTGTTAAACCATAAGAAACCACCCCCATGATTCAATTACCTCCCACCAGGCTCCATCTGCAACATGGAGGATTACAGTTGGATGTGAGATTTCACTAGGGACACAGATCCAGACCATACCAAGTATAGTTACACAAGCCTAGATGGTATTGCCCACTACACACTTAGGCTATATAATATTCTCTATTGCTCCTAGGCTACAAGCCTGTACAGCATGTTACTATACTGAACACTGGGCATTATACAGCATGTTACTATACTGAACACTGTTGGAAATTATAACACAATAGTAACGATTTGCATATCTCAACATACCTAAAAATGGAAAAAGAACAGTAAAAATACATTATGAAAGATTTACAAAACAGTAAACCAGTTTAGAGCACTTACCATGAATGGATCTTACAGGACTTGCTCTGGGTGAATCAGTGAGTGAGAGGTGAGTTAATGTGAAGGCCTAGAACATTACTGTCCACTACTGTAGGCTTTATAAACACTATACACTTTGACTACATTACATTTATTTTTAAAAGTATTTATTTAGTATCAAATTAACTTTCACTTATTGTAGTTTTGTACTTTATAAACTTTTAATTTTTTGACCCTTTGTCTCTTTTGTAATAACACCGCTTAAAACACACTTTGTATATACAACTGTATGAAAATGTTTTCTTTCTTTGTACCCTTATTCTATAAGCATTTTTCTATTTTTAGTTTTTGCTTGTACTTTTTAAACTTTTTTGTTAAAAGCTAAGAGACACAAACACACACACACACACACACGCACACATTATCGTAGGCCAACACAGGGTCAGGATCATCAATATCACTTCTTTCACTTTGCATCTTGTCCCAGTGAAAAGTCTTCAGAGGCAATAAGGTTCATGGAGCTCTTATCTCCCATGATAAAAATGCCTTTTGTGAAATATCTTCTGAGTGACTGCCTGAGGCTGTTTTACAGTTCACTTTTAAAAAATATTTAAGTAGAAAGAGTACACTCTAAAGTAGTGATAAAAAGTACCACAGAGTAAATACTTAAATAGGTAACATAGTCATTTATTATCATATCAAGTATATACTATACATAATTGTGTGTGCTGTACTTTTATACAACTGACAGCATGGTAAGTTTGTGTACACCAGCATCACCACAGACATGAGTAATGTGTTGCTCTATAACATTACAATGACCACGATGTCACCAAGTGATAGAAATTTTGCAGCCCCATTATAATCTAATGAAACCGCTGTAGTAAATGTGCATCATTGTTGGCTGAAACATGACATGGTGCATAACTGTAAATGTAATGCAACTGTATGCAACCAAAGAAAAGGACTATGTTTTACAAGGTGTTTTTACTTCCAAAGTTATTCAGGGCCTGCTGGGTGGAGTTGTGGATTAAAAAGAGAGAGTGAAGGGGAAGAGGAAAAATTGCTTATGAAAGAAAAGTGATTAAAAAACAGTCATAGAAGAATAGCAGAAGGGAACACAGAGTAAGTTTTGTTGTCAGAGAGTTAGCAACTGTGCTCAATGAGAGTGATACTGAATCTTAACTTTGGTTGTTATTTTATTTTTCAAACTGAGAGATAATGATGACCTTTATAGCTTATGTGTTGTTTTGTCCAGTAGACATGAATATAATGGCTTTAATTATAAAAGACTATTCATGGTTTTATGATTTCATGGGCTTGGCTTGTCTACCAACATCATCCTTTTCTTTTTTTTTTTTTTAATTATACTTTAAGTTCTAGCGTACATGTGCACAACGTGCAGGTTTGTTACATATGTATACATGTGCCATGTTGGTGTGCTGCACCCATTAACTCATCATTTACATTAGGTATATCTCCTAATGCTATCCCTCTCCCCTCCCCCCTCCCCACAATAGAACCCAGTGTGTGATGTTCCCCTTCCTGTGTCCAAGTGATCTCATTGTTCAATTCCCACCTATGAGTGACAACATGAGGTATTTTGTTTTCTGTTCTTACAATAGTTTGCTGAGAATGATGGTTTCCAGCTGCATCCATGTCCCTACAAAGGACACGAACTCATCCTTTTTTATGACTGCATAGTATTCCATGCTGTATATGTGCCACATTTTCTTAATCCAGTCTGTCACTGATGGACATTTGGGTTAATTCCAAGTCTTTGCTATTGTGAATAGTGCTGCAATAAACATACGTGTGCATGTGTCTTTATAGCAGCATGACTTACAATCCCTTGGGTATATCCCCAGTAATGGGATGGCTGGGTCAAATGGTATTTCTAGCTCTAGATCCTTGAGGAATCGCCACACTGTTTTCCACAATGGTTGAACTAGTTCACAGTCCCACCAACAGTGTAAAAGTGTTCCTATTTCTCCACATCCTCTCCAGCACCTGTTGTTTCCTGACTTTTTAATGATTGCCATTCTAACTGGTGTGAGATGGTATCTCATTGTGGTTTTGATTTGCATTTCTCTGATGGCAAATGATGATGAGCATTTTTTCATGTGTCTGTTGGCTGTATGAATGTCTTCTTTTGAGAAGTGTCTGTTCATATCCTTTGCTCACTTTTTGATGGGGTTGTTTTTATCCTTTTCTAAATTTCATGTGTTATATGAATTTCTAATGTAGAGGTCATATTTATCACAGTCAATGCACACGTCTGTGAAACACTACTTAGTCGATCTTCATGGCCCATGTTATGATACATTTGCATGAAGACATTACCTAAACCATTGTGTTAAATTATGGAATATGTTGAGAATAATGGTAGGACAAAAGACCCATATTTTTTATTAATGCAATTTACTGTATCTTTTTGGCTTGATCACAATTGTGCTTACTGCAAGTTCAGCAATGACTAAGGTACATCTGATATTATCTCTGTTATTTATGTCAGTTTATCATATCAGATTTCTTATTAAGAGGCATAATACATCTGAAGTTTTCAAAGAAGTGAGGGGAAACCCAAACACAAATAAAGGCAATCCTAAAAGAGTGTTGAAATATTTTGAAGTATAAATAAGTGAAATATATGTTAGTCTGTGAAAAAATGAGGAAATGTTAGATTAATTCTAGATATAAAGTATACATTGTAATCATACCCTGATGGAGGTCAGATACCTTATACTACCATGTGGTACTAGACAGGTTCATATATGCTGAATTTATCATCAAGATCTTCCAAAACAGTATTTGCATATACAAAAATCAAGTTATAAACAGAAAACCCTGATGTCTTAACCTTTTAATGGGAGATGTATATAAAGATAAAAAAATGAAAATCCTTTATAAAAAAAAAAAAAATTGTACTTTATTTTCCAAAGTCATATAGATGGGTTAGTGTTCATAAAACTCATCTTTCTCCTTCTTTCCATCCACTGCTGATGTTACAGATTGCCTGACAATCTAGACAAATGTTTTGCAGTCCCAATCTGTGCTCAGGTTCTGGGTTTGGAATATACTTTCACATGACTAAAATAAAACAAGAAAAAATATAACGAGTTTATCATAAAGATAAATTTATTCAATTTATAAAACGACTCATTGTTGCGACATTATAACCTTCCAATCTTTTTCTTTCAAGATTGAGGCTAATTTTAATATAGCTTTTTGTTGTCACTGTTGCTAGTGTGTTTCTTTTGAGATTTGACATGCCTTTTCTAGGTAAAAGTGAAAAATAGTTATTGCATGTCACATTCCAAAAATTTTTAAATATATATATATATATACACACACTGATCTAATAAATTAGGAAATTCTCACAGAATTAGTCTGTTCCATTCTTCTTAAGGAAATGAAAGACAGTGACTGGCAATCTCTTACATATAATGATTTATTTATTCTTCTTTATTAAACAATTTGTTGCAACTTTGGGGAAAAAAGTGGATTCTTTTGTCTCACTTATCTTCATGACATTTTGTGAACAAATTTAAATTAACTTATATTTGATTTGATGTCCAAACACACTGGTTCTTTTAAAATGTCAAATTTTAAAATGCTGACATTTTCTTGGAAAGAGCAAGGACCTGAATAAGTTAATTAGGAAGAAACTGGTCGCACAGAGATTCCAGTGTAAAACACAGTTCATTTTTGCAGATAAGAATGCTGCCCTTGAAAGCAACAGAGTCTTTTTTCAATTCAAGGCTAGAATTACCTTCAGTATGAAGCCTGATTCCACACTTCTTTCCTCTCATGCTGGGGAATATTGAGTATTCTATTTATTTGTTTTGAATGAAACTCTTCATGGAGTTTCTCCATCAACTTAACGATAGCTACTGTTCTTGCCAGTTTCAGAGGCCCTGGGAAAACACTAGCAGGAGATCCACCTGCAGGGGTGCCTTCAGGCAGCCAGCCTCGTGGTGGGATTGCTGGCAAGGTTTCAGCAAGAGCCACACTGTGAAAGTTTAAGAGTTTTTAGTTCGTACAGAACATAGGGTATACATTGCAAGCCTGGAGGCCGCACACAGGTCAGGGAACACATCGCAGGCAGGAAGAAAGGGAGTTAAAAATGTTCTGTCAATTAACAGCATATATGAGAAAAAGGCATGGGTCACCTTAAATTCACAGGCAAATGTCAGAACGGTCATTTTAAGGAAAGCAGAGAGAAGGTGAGGAGCCCAGGTTTCTAGGCAGGAGAGAGTCCTTTAACTTATCTGTGGCCACAGGCTTGAACCATTTGTGCCAAGAGGAGAGCTGAAAATTGTGTAGAACTGAAACTGTATTGCTCTTGGTCTGAGAAAGTTAAACCTGTATTCGAAATGGATGCTAAGGCATCATAAATTCATAGGCATTCACTGTGTTAGTCTGATCTGAATCTCTATTACTAATCATACAATGTCATTATTCTCATCTGTGAGGTTCTTGAGAATAGGAGCTTGTCACCTTCATCTCCACCCAACACTTATAACTGTGCTTCCTACGTGGTAGGTCTGAATAGATATTTCTTGAATTAATGCTGAATGAGAAAATGACAAGAAAATATTAAGAATGCAGATTTTAATCCAGAGTAAAGGTGAAAAATAAATGGAGATTTTTACAGAAAGCATTGACTCTTAAAAGAAGGAAGACTCGTACTTCATATAATTGAAACCAGTTGAAAAGTTGCTATAAAAATTTTGAAAAGAAATCTGTGTATAAATTATGTAAGCATTTGCAGATTATGAAAGGGTGTGACATATAGGCAGAGAAAGACCTGAGAAAGAGGCTAAAGTTGTTTGTTGTTACAAGAGGGATAAAACAAGAGTGAATATTACCTTTATTTTAATTAGATAATTTGATCCTTCTAGGTATAAAAGAATGTTTTCTTAATTTTTTATATGGTTTGTGTAGTAGAACATATTATAAAATGGAAGCAATTCTAGTGGATATTTATAAATTTAGAATAACAATGGTGAATAAGAAGTGATGGCTCTAGCTTTCTTTACCCTACCTTAATTTTCAGTGCTTTAGGGAAATCTAAACCTAGTTAGCAAAAAATGCCTGTGAGAAAATCCATAAAATTAACATGTGTTTACAGCTAATTCCCAAAATAAAGGACAGATAGGTCAAATTAAATCAATTTTAGCTATAAGTAATCCTGTAAATACAATGGAAATGTAATAGTGTATAGAAATGAGCATTGATTATGTGTATATTTATCTTAAATATGTATTTAATCATGTCACCCTAATTTTTTTTTTTTTTTTTGAGATGGAGTCTCACTCTGTCGCCCAGGATAGAGTGCAGCAGTGCGATCTCGGCTTACTGTAACCTGTGCCTCCCAGGTTCAAGAGATTCTCCTGCCTCATTCTCCCAAGTAGCTGGGATTGGAGGCATACACCACCACTTACAGGTAATTTTTTTGTATTTTTAGTAGAGACAGGGTTTCGCTACATTGGCCAGGCTGGTCTTGAACTCCTGTCCTCAAGTGATCCACCCACCTCGGCCTCCCAAAGTACTGGGATAACAGGGGTGAGTAACCCTAATTTTTATATGATCTGAAAAGCAGGAGACAAAAACGAGAGGAAGAGAAAAGGGCATTTGTTTCAATGATCACAAATCACAATCTTATAAACAATTAAAATAATTGAAGTATCCTTGCTCCTACACTTCATTAAGCTTAGGATGTGGACATCAAATGCTTTGACATAAATTACATCTTCCACTTATCCATAGGGCTTACCTTTCTAGAACCCCAGGGGATGCCTGAAATTGTGGATAGTACCAAACCCTATACACATCATACTATGTTATTTTGATCTGATAACCAAGTCTGCTACTAAGTGACTCACAAGGCGGTAATGTGAGTGTGTACAGCCTGGATACACTGGACAAAAGGATGAGTCACATCCCAGAGAAGATGAAGCGGGGTGGTGCAAGATTTCATCACCCAACTCAGAACAACACACAATTTAACACATGAATTGTTAATTTCTGGAATTTTTCATGTAGTATTTTCAGAAGGCAATTGACTTCTGAGTAACTGAAATTGTGCAAAGTGAAACCCATTGATAAGAGGATCCTACTGAATACTGAGGGGGAGTTTTTTAGGAGATGTGACGGATAATGTGTTATACTCTTAAAGTTGTGTGGTCATGACTTAGGCATGAGGTGTGCAGAGTTCCACCCTGCACTCTCATCTCTGCCTGGTGAGATTGATGGCACCTGACACTGGCAAGCCAGGCCTACAGCAATAAGTTTGAGATAGTTCCAGGGTTATGCTCAGATCATTATAATTGGGTTCAACTTGTGACCTTTACTGTGAATTCTAATTTAAATGTAATCAGAGGTGTGTAAAGCTTTGATTTCCAAAACTGCCAATATGTAAATCTTACCTGATTTTCAGTCATTGCATTTCAAACCAGCTGGGCTTCAGTGAAATTATTTTATGTCCCTGCTAGGCCATAATGATATGATTTTTCACCTGGTTTGAAACTCATACTGATCTACATGAAATTGAAACTGAAGTGAAATGTGTAGGGAGTCAACCACAGGAACCTATGGTTATACATATGTATGTGTGTGTGTCTCTATATATCCACCACAAATTATATATATATAATTTTTTTCTCAAGACATTGCTAACTGAAACAGCAGGCTACACACTTGTATAATCTCAGCAGGCTTGCCACAGTAGTTAAACTCACAGTCTATCTGAGGACAATTGGGCATCATAATAAAAGAAAAGGGCCGTTACTAATTGTGTTCAAGGAGGAAATAGTCACTGTCAATTTATTATGTTACAGTTATTGCTGATGGAGAATATGCCTAAAATTATCATGAGTCATGTTATAAGGGTCAATTTTATTTTCTTTTATTTCATGTTATAAATGATAGATGGTTCTTAAACTCAGAAATTAAGATCTTTAACAAATTAAAGTTATTAGCCATTTTGTATTTGAATTTCAGTGTGAAAGAGACATGGTCTCAGAGAGGATTTCCTTTTACATTTTGAAAAAGTTATAAGCAGCTCAAACTAGAATATTCCTCTGGACATGATAATCACCAAGAAAATTATTTTAGATTAATGAAATAAACATTTTTAAGAAAAAATAAATGAAACGGGTCTTTAAAAAATTATTTGACTTTGATTTGTTGAAATATTCATTTTTGCATATAATTCTCTTTCTGACTAAAAAAAGATGCAATTTCTGTATTTTAGCATTCTTCTTCACTATGATAGCTGAATAAAAAGTATGAAGCACATGTTGTCTAATAATTAAGTGTGCTAGACATCTTCATTTCGCCTCTATGGACAATATTGCTTTCAAATGTACTCCTGGTTTCAGCAGTTGAGGTCTTTTTTACTTTACCCTAGCAGGAGAAGAAACCTAGAACTGGTTTGCACTCAGAATATTCCTCCTCCCAGCAGCGGTGTTGGTTTTGTGCAAGTATTTTAACATTCTCTTTCCCATCCTTTATGACGATCAATACAATCAGTTCTGCTGTAACACTTGTAAAAACTGATCCAGGCTGCTGAGCAAGCTGCTGTGCCACTTGGACCATATGATCCATCAGTTCCCATGGAGCCTGAAGCATCAGTTGTAGATAAAAATACTGTTTTTAGCCTGTGGCAAGTGCCCACAGGTAAATCATAAGACAGTTCTTTAGGATTTTTGATCAACAGTATGCTATCTTTTGCAGATAACTACTCACCTTGTGAGAGGCAGAACTTGGCCTGCTACTGGGCCTTAAGAGAAACTGCGCACTTGACCCTGGCCTCCAAAATTATCATGACACTTGAGCTGCTCATTATAGAGTAGGTGTTATCTAACCCACTAATCTATTAAGTTGGACATGCACTGCAACAGTCTATTCTGAAATGGAAGCGGTACATACATATGATCAAGCTCAAGCAGGCCCTGAAGGCCCAAGTAAGTTACAAGAAGAATGGGCCCAAATGCCTGTGGTGTTCACACCTGCTACACTACCTTCCCCACATCTGTGGATTCAACCAGCCATGGATCAAAATTATTAAAAAAGAAAAAACTGAATTTCACCTGGAATGAATGTGTACAGATTTTTTCTTATCTTTTTTAAACGATACTGTATAACAACTATTTACATAGTATTTACATTGCATTAAGTATTATAAGTAATCCAGAGATGACTTAAAGTGTCCGGGGCAATATGCACAGGTTATATGCAAATACTACATTATTTTATATCTAGAACTAGTGTATCCATGCATTTTGGTGTCTGCAGGAGGTCCTGGAACCAATCCTCCACGGTTATCAAGAGATGATGGTACTGATTTGTAGACTGTAGCTAATGGTTTGGCCAGATGGTGAAAGACTTAGAAGAACCATGAGTGAAAAATTAATAACAAAAAAATAGTGGAATAGGTATGAGGATTGATGTCTCTAAATGGACAAAATATATAAAGATACTTGTGTTTCATGTAAATGCTCACCAAAGACTGACCTTGGAAAAGGAGGATTTAAATAATCAAGTGAATAGCATGTCCCTTTGGGGGATTCCATTCTCCTTTTATCCATACTTAATCCTATCATCCCCCAATGGGTTCATGAACAAAGTAGCCATAGTGTCAGGGATTAACGTTACGACTCAGCAGCGTGGACTTCCACTCACCAAGATTGACCTGGCTATGGCCACTGTTGAGTGCCCAGTCTGCCAGTAGCAGAGACCAACACTGAATGCTCAATATAACACTGTTCCTTGGGGATGATCAGCCATTTTCCTGGTGGCAGATTGATTACATTGGACTGCTTCCACCTTGTAAGGGACAGTGTTTTGTCCATAATGGAACTGATACTTACTCCGGATGGATTTATTTTCCACGTATGTTATGGTTCTGCCAAAACTATCATTTGTGGACTTATGAACAGAATGCCGGCTCTACGTCTGTGGTATTACATGCAGCTTTCTGACCAAATAACTCATTTAATAGCCAGAGAATTATGACAATTGGCCTATGTTTGTGAAATTCACTGGTCTTATCACATTCCCCATCATCCTTAAGCAGTTAGCTTGATAGAACAGTTAGATGTCTATTTTGTTTGTTTTGTTTTTGTTTGTTTTGTTTTGGGACAAGGTCTGACTCTATTGCCCAGGCTGGAGTGCAGTGGTGCCATCTTGGCTCACCGAAAGCTCTGCCTCCTGGGCTCAAGCCATCCTCCCACCTCAGTTTCCCAAGTAGGTGGGACTACATGTGTGTGCTATCACACCTGGCTACTTTTTTGTCTTTTTTGCAGAGACAGAGTTTTGCCACTTTGCCCAGGCTGGTCTCAAAGTTGTGAGCTCAAGTTATCCGCCTGTTTCGGCCTCCCAAAGCGCTGGGATTGCAGGTGTGAGCCACCATGCCTGGCCGAAATGCTTGTGAAGACCCGGTTATAGCACCAGCTAGGTGGCAGTGCCTTGCAGGACCACGGCTAGCTTCTCCAGATAGTTGTATATGCTTTCAATCATATCCAACATATAGTACTGTTTCTCTGATACTCAGGATTTATGATTCAGGAATCATTGGGTGGAAATAAGAGTGGTACCACTTGGCATTCCCATAGTGACTCACTAGCAAAATTGTTGCTTCTTGTTTTGTAACGTTATATTCTGCTGGCATGGAGGTATCAGTTTCATAGAGAGGAATGCTTGCACCAGGAGACACAGCAATAATTCCACTGAACTGAAAGTTAAGGTTGTCAGCCTGATCACTTTGGGCTACTAATTCTGAATCAACAGGTGAAGAAAGGACTTATGGGGTTGGCTGGGGTGATTGATGAGGGCTACCAAGGGGAAACTGGGCTATTCCATAAGGGAGGTAAGGTAGAGTAGGTCTAGAATATGAGTGATCTCTCAGAGTATCTGTTAGTTTTATTATAGTCTGTGATTGAAATCAATAGAAAATTACAACTCTATCCGGCAGGACTACTTATGGGCACAGATCCTACAGGATTAAAATTTGGGTCACTTCACCAGGTAAAGAACAATAAATAGCTGAAGTTCTTGATGAAGGCAAAGGGAATACAGAATGGGTAGTAGAATAAGTTAGCTATAAATATAATCTATGACCTCGTGACCCTTGGGGATTGTAATGACCATGAATATTTTTTTCTTATTTTGTTATGCATACAGTGGAGAGTACAGATACACATATTGAGCAAATACTTTTTTTAAAAAAATTATTCCCTTATTATGTAGTTTCTTCAGGAGCATGGCATCCAGCTACTTTAAGAAAAGTATCCAAAGGAAGGAGAGGTGATTGGGTGAGCATACTAACCAGTTCTTCCAAGGGTATATTTGTCTTGGTAAATCAACCTTAACCTATGTTAAACCCTCAGCTGCTCACTCAGAAGATCAATCTTGGTAGAGTCATAGACTTTCTTACGCATGGGATTCTAATATGCTAATACATCTTACAAGGACACTCCTCTCAAGAATTCCAATTTAATCACTTGCCAGAACCATAGTTCTAAAATACTATGTACTTTACTAGTAATACTAGTACTAGTACTAAAATACTAGTACTGCCAGCTCAAGGCATTATTTTTTACATAGACATACTACACAGGTCATCTAAATAGATGCAAATTGAAGATTAAGTAGGGATTCAGGTTAATAGGGTCTAATATATTCCTCTTTTATTGGCAATATTTCTGATATTTTTCTAACTTCAGCTTAGCAAAAGACATAAATATATCAAGTATACAGGGCATCACTCTATTCTTGGTAGAAGTTGTGTTGACACTGATAAAATTGGCCTTTATAAATTTCTGTCTTTGTTCTAATTGTTATGTAGCCACTTTTTTGATTTAACACATTTTTCTCTTTTTGCATGTAAATGCCTTCAAAACAGATAAGGTTCAGCTGTTTCTTTACAATATAACTCCTGGGAATATTATCGTAATATTTTAGTTTAATATTCAAAGTTATCTCATTTCTCATATTTTCAGTATCATGAGAGAATTTTACTCTCTCTCCAATAATACTGTCTATAATTACTGGTGAAGCTTTACATTTTAAATATGCTAATTCGGCATTTGTTTTAGATCTCTGGGTTCATAAAATTTGCTGATTTTTCTGTTGGGAGATATAATGTTTTACTTTCAGATATGTAGATGTGAATGTATCCTACAAATTGTTCTTATAATTTTGCTTTGATTTTGGTTATGACTCCTTTGATATAAAATATATTTTCAATAGTAAGTTCTCAAATCATTGTTTATGTCTTTTTTTAATTTCTTTATTACCTTGTGCTTAGAAACCCCTTTCTATGCAGACAGTTTATAAGTACTGCATGAATTTGCTTTAATATTTATATTATCATTTAATTTTAAAATCTTATTTTGGAAAGTGAGTAAAGTATGAGAATTTCAACTGATTTTCCTACAAATATTTTAACTGAGGTCATACTATTATTACCTTATTGCTTCTTTCTCCATTACCTAATGTCTTAAAAACATTTTTAGGAAAAAAAATACTTCATGTCATTTGATTCATCATCAGATATTTTATCATATGCATGAAACGATTTCATTATTTTGAAGATAACTCACTTTTATATTCTATTTTACTGTGTCACTATGACACCCTTATTTGACCTGCAATATTTTACTACACTAGCCTTCAGTGTCTTAACATCAATGATTAATCTGGGATATCCAGAAGTAACAAGAAGTTAACATTAAAAAATAGAAATCAAAATAGAAGAGTGTAAAGAGAATGAAAAAAGGGTGACCCTGTAAAGCTGTGTAAACTACTTCCAATTGCCCTTTTGACATTTTACTTATTCATCATTTTAAACCCATCAGCTTCTGAAAAGCATTTAAGTTATTACTTTTGTGCATGATAGTAATTTAATTTTTGAAATGATTCTGAATCAATTTGTTGTTACAAAAATTTCTATCCTTGTAACCATTTTGCCATTATTTCTCAGGGTAAGTAAAAGGCAGATATCACTACGGGAAATGAAGGGTATGATGTAGAGTTCTTTCCCATCAAGATAGAAGGAAAAATGGAATGTATTTCCTTGGTGGAGTTGGTGGAGAAGAGAAAGCTGCAAAGACAAGGCAAGGGTCCTTTCCCAACGATCCAACATTTCTACTCACCAGGGTAGAAACAGTGTGGTTGAGGATACATAGATGTTGGAGTACAAACAAATACACCTGCTTGTTTCTTTCCTGGAGGGAGAAGGTAAAAGTAAAGGAAATTTTGTCCTACTTTGTATTTGGAGAATATTATTGATAGAGTTCCTTAAATTAACATGGGTTAGTTTCAGGAGAAGGTATGTACTAATTTATTGGTTTCACTTATTTTATCTCAAACAAAGGGAGTATATCTCCCTGTGCTGAGCTGCATGGAACTGGGGGAGAGGGGTCATAAGCACCCCTGTGGCTTCCACCACTGGGACTGCACTGGGTGAGACCAGAAGACTGCATAGCAATGGGTCTCACACAAGGCCCACTTAACTACTACCTTGCTATCACATGGCTATATTCATTTGAGGGTCCAGGGCCCTACAATCAATGGGTGGTGAAGTCAGCCAAGCTTGTGTCTTTCCCTTCTGGAGGGAGAGTTCACTATGGCCCTGGATAGGTTCAGAGATATCATCTTGGAGCCAGAGCCTAAAGTTGAAAACTTTAAAATTAATACCTATTACTTTATTCTACTTTAGTTGAACAGGCACCCTAGCCACAAGCCAAATTCCTTCCAACTCTTCTCTTCCCTTTACACAAGCAGAGCAGTTTTTCTCCATGGCCACCACCACAGGCCCATTAGGTGTGTTGTCAGATACTGCTGATTTTCACTCAAGGTCCAAGCATTCTTCAGTCAGCTTGTGATAAATGCTTCCCGTCCTGGTACTCACCCTTCAGGGCATTGGACTCCCCTCTAGCCCAGGACAGATATCCATAAACACTGTCCAAGTATCAATGCCTGGAACTGGGGACATCAAGAACCCACTTAGTGTTTTACCCCTCTGTGGCTGAGCTGGTATGTACGCTGCAATATAAAGCCCACTTTACTCTTCCCTCTGCTTTTCGCAAACAGAAGGAGTCACTCCTTGAATCCACCACAGCTACAAATGTACTGGATGACACCTGAAACCAGTACATCTCAGAGTCTCACCCAAGGCCCATGGTGTGTACCATCTGGCCACTGGTGCTAATTATTCAGGGCCCAAAGGCTCTTTAGTCACAAGCTGAAAAAATCTGCCAGAACTGGGCCTTTGCTTTCAAGGCAGTGGATTCCGTTCTAGCCCAGGGCACTTCTAGAAATGTCATCTGGGAGTGTGTCTGAAATAAATACCTAAGGACACTTCCTGATTCCCGAGGCTACGGTGGTTTAGTTGGTATCCAAGTTGCAAGACAAAGTCATCCTTACTCTTGCCTCTCCTCTCCTCAAGTGAAATGAAGCAATCTTTTTCAGTACTGCATGCTGCACAGCTTAGGGCTGGAGAAGAGGTAGCACAAGCACCCCTATGGATGGCATAGCTGGTGTTCCTTAGGTTGTGAACCCCCTAAGTTTACTGGCTCTAACCCTAGCACAGCACTGAGACTTGTGTAGCACTAGTAGTCCTTGTGACTTAGACTCCCTTTCAAGTTTGTTCAAAACTTCACAGCACTTTAGCCCATGGTGTCAAGTCTTGCTGAAACTTATTCTGACCACTGGGATTGACAATTCCCTTTTGTCTGGGGCTAGTCTATATGTCGCCTTCATGGGCATCAATTGAGTTTTGCCTGATGTTGCTTTCCACTGGGTCAGGGCAGCACTGGGTTCCAATACAGAGTCCCACGATCACTCCACTCCCCCTCCATGAAATACACAGATTCTCTTCTTGTACCACATGGCTGCTGGGGAATGGGGATGGAATGGCATTGGCTTGTAAAGTCTGTCTTTTTTAATCTTCCTCATTGCCTTTTTCTGTGATACAATATTAAAACCACATACTCTTGATAACTCACCTGAGTCTTAGTTATTAGGAAGGTGTTTTTTTGTATAGATAGTTGTTCAATGTACTGTTCTTACAGGGAGGACAATCTGTGGAGAGTTTTATATGGCCATCTTGCTCTCCTTTCCTTCCAATTTCTCTATGGGCATTTTATTGAACAGAGACTAGGAGGTTAGCTGTGCAGGGTCTCTTGGTCACCGGATATTCAACTGCAATCAACTGAGTATTCGTAATTAAGAATCCTTATTAATGGCCTCCTGATGGTCAGTCTATTTTTATTCAGCACCTTGGCTCTTGGGATGGAAGGTGACCGAATGCCACTTATGTACTTCTAGTCACCCCATTTCTTTCCTTATGGTAGTAGTTATGTCTTGACATTCTCTTCCTTCTTCCCCAAATCTACTTCATATAATTGCTTAGAATAGTAAGAGTTCATCATTCTTGTATGCATTTTTCTGTATAGTATTTTGAGAAAAATATTTTAAAATACTCACACATTGCTTTGATTTCATAGAAGGCTGAGATGATACTATTTTCTCCTAGAGATTTGAAGACATTTCTCATTTAATTTTAGTATTGAGTGTTGCACAAAATGTGAAGCAAATTTAATTATGGTATATATTGTATAATTTTATAATTCTTTTTAAGGTTTTCAGAATTTTAATTCTAATGCTAAAATAACTGTAGAAATCCTTTTGAAAGATATTTTGTCATTCCTGCTAAGCCCATTTGGTAGATTTGAGAATAGTGTTTCTCTTCAAGTTTTCACACATTTTGTTTTAATCTTGACCTCCATTTTATTCTCTCATTAAACTCCTGCTGGAATGCATTCTGAAATGTACAGTAGTCACAGATTAGTCTTACTTGTTTTCCATAGATATTACTTTTTCCATAATGTGGTTCAGATTTTTCAAATTTCATGTTTTGTTTTGTCAAACATCTGAGCTTGATTCTGTGGTTCACTACATCAATTGTTAGCCTTGTTTTGTACACATAAGTAAATTTATCAAGGCACAAGAATATAGGCCAATATATAAATATCAATTGTATTTCTAGATTCTAGAAAGATCAAGTTGAAAATCAAATTATAAAATAATGTTGCATACAATAGCATAAAAATGTAAAATGCATAGAATAAATATAACAAAAGATTGTAGGACCTCTAGATTGAAGACTGCAAATTTTAATGAAAAAAAGACCTAATATATACATTTACATTTACAGAGTGATATACATTTACATGTGCAGGAAATCTCAACATTGGTAAAATTGTAATTCTTTCCAAACTAATCTATAGATCTAATGCAGAACTCACCAAATCGAGGCAAATCTATAGCTTGTGACCCATCAATCACACTCCTGAGCATACGCTCAAAAGAAACTAGTGCATATGTCCACCAAAATTGCATAAATTTTCATAGAAATATTTTTTCTTAATAGCCAAAGTTTAAACCAGATCAAATGTCCATAAGAGACATTAGAATGGGAAAATTCATTGCCACAATGTGGATGAATCTCCTATTCTTAATACTAATCAAAAGAATCAGATACAAAAGAAGGAAAACCATATGATTTTATTTATATGGATTTCAAAACAAGTAAAATTAATCAAAGATTATAAAAGCCAGAATAGTGGCTAACCTTATGCCGACAGGGAGCAGTAATACTAATTGGAGGGATAAGGAACTTTCTAGTGTTGAGTACATTTCTATATTTTTGTTCAGTATTGGTTTCAGAAGGATATGCACATTTAAAAATGTATTAATGTATCAACTTAAGACTTTTATAATTTATGAAAACAGAAAAAAAAAATCACTCATCAATCTAACATGCTACTGTATAAGGTAAATCTCTAAGAGAAGGTTTTATAATGAGGGCCTTTTCCAAGTGTATTAGGTAACGATTTGTGTGAACTGGTTTTCAAATAATACAATAAGAGACAAGCAAGTGAATTGGTTCAGATATCTAATTTAGGAAAAGATTAGCAGATAATAACCAGGCTTAGGAGAAAGTTGAAAATATCTTCTTGAACTAGGTTGGCATGATACAAAGTCTGAAAAAAAACTTATTAGCAAAACTTCAGGAGATTTTTTATAAGAATATTTCCACTTAAGGTCATAAAATTTGGCAGCCAAAGTAATTATTTCACGGTACATGCAGATTTTATCTTTCATTTGCCTTTCATCAGAATTCAATCATTAATCTGTGTAAAATAAAATGACCCTTCTATTTGAGCAAGAGAAATAACATATTTTTAATTATTCTATTGGAATACAAATATCAAAATACTGAAACAGCTGGGAAATCATGGTAAATACTTAACACTTTATATAATGGGTACACACATGAATTCATTACATCCAATGCTGAATCCCCTCCCAGTCAACAGAGTAACTTAATCAATTCATATTTACTCTCTTTTACTTGAAAACTCAAATATTGTTGACTATAGTGGTTAAACATATAAATATAACTGCAAACTTTTCTATTTCTTCCTAAGCCAATTGTTCATGTCTTATTGTGTCTTGCTACTGTCTTGCTAGAAACATAGAACAGTCATGAAATAGATGGTCTTTTCTCCAGTTTTCCAAGCCTCCAGGCCCTCTCTTACACTCCCACTGAGATAATACATCTAAGGGGCAAATCTAATCACATTGATATTCTCTGCTGATAATTCCCCACATGTGTAACAATCATATAATGTACTTTATTTTATTTAAAGTATATGAATATGTCAAAAATCACTGAAGACTAAATTAATTCTATAAATGTCACATTATCCTAAGTTATCATCTGTATACATTCTGGCATTTACATGCTTTCCTTTGCATGTATTTATGTAAATATTGATATATTACTAAATTGAAGATAAGAACTGCTACAATTTAGCATTTATTGATCCTTCAGCTATGTTCAACAGCCAAACAGATAAAAATGAAACTTTTTACTCTTCCAGTTGCATGGCATACATACTGAACTTCAATAAAATAATTTAACTATTACCTACAACAGTAATTTGTATATTGTGATACTCACCTAATATTCTTTGGTAAAATTATAAAGTTTAAATAATGTGTAATATACCCATAATGCTGATCCCAAAATATATATGCTGTTTTGTTAGTATGTTAGTTAGTTGATTGGCTATTAGCTTACCAAAGGTATGAAAAGTATTTTACTTTCTAAGCAATGGCAGCATAGATAGTCATTATTCCATAAACCAGGGGTCCCCAACCCTTGGGCCACGGACCATGAAGTTGAGAAGTTTAGAGAAAAAAGAGTAAAAAGAAATGAACAAAGCCTCCAAGAAATATGGGACTATGTGAAAAGACCAAACCTACATCTGATTGCTGTACCTGAAAGTGACAGGGAGAATGGAACCAAGTTGGAAAACACTGCAGGATATCATCCAGGACAACTTCCCCAACCTAGCAAGGCAGGCCAACATTCAAATTCAGGAAATAACAGAGAATGCCACAAAGATGCTCCTTGAGAAGAACAACTCCAAGACACATAATTGTCAGATTCACCAAAGTTGAAATGAAGGAAAAATGTTAAGGGCAGCCAGAGAGAAAGGTTGGGTTACCAACAAAGGGAAGCCCATCAGACTAACAGTGGACCTCTCGGCAGAAACTCTACAAGCCAGAAGAGAGTGGGGGTCAATATTCAACATTCTTAAAAAAAAAAAATTTTAAACCCAGAATTTCATATCCAGCCAAACTAAGTTTCATAAGTGAAGGAGAAGTAAAATCTTTTACAGACAAGCAAATGCTGAGAGATTTTGTCACCACCGGGCCTGCCCTACAAGAATTCCTGAAGGAAGCACTAAACATGGAAAGGAACAACCGGTACCAGCCATTGCAAAAACATGCCAAAATGTGAAGACCATTGATGCTAGGAAGAAACTGCATCAACTAACGAGCAAAATAACCAGCTAACATCATAATGACAGGATCAAATTCACACATAACAATATTAACCTTAAATGTAAATGGGCTAAATGCTCCAATTAAAAGACACAGACTGGCAAATTGGATAAAGAGTCAAGACCCATCAGTTTGCTGTCTCCAGGAGACCCATCTCACGTGCAGAGACACACATCAGCTCAAAATAAAGGGATGGAGGAAGATCTACGAAGCAAATGGAAAACAAAAAAAGAAAAAAGCAAGGGTTGCAATCCTAGTCTCTGATAAAACAGACTTTAAACCAACAAAGATCAAAAGAGACAAAGAAGGTCATTACATAATGGTGAAGTGATAGATATGTTAGCTTCATTTATTCATTCCACAATGCATATCTGTATCAAAACAACTTCTTTTACTCCATAAATGTATACAATTATTACTTGTCAATTAAAGTTTTAAAAATTAAAAAATGATAAAATATGTAATCAGTTAACCAGAAAATACCCAAGATACTTTACATTCATTAATTGTACAAACTAATTTTCATAAACCTTAATTAAAAAAAAACCCACAGATCCAAGAATTAATATTTTCTGGAAGAAACTTTATATGCTATAGGAAGCCATGTAATCTTCCATTCTAAAGAATATAATTAGCCTAGAGATTATCAAATCGAGTTTAATTATTTTTAAAGCATCTATTTTTATCAAGTACATTATTTATAGTTTTACTCTGAATTTCTGGGCAGTATATTTTTGAAGAAAATATTTTATTTCATATTTTTAAAATGTTCAAAATTAACTTCAGATATTAAACATCAGAATGGAAACAGACTCTGGGAAAATGACAACATGGACATGATTTTGTAAGATACTGGCCAGAAGAGATCAGTGTGCTTAATCAAATGAGTATATTGGCCCTGTATTAAGATGCCCAATCTCCTATATCTCAAAAATACTAACACAAAACAACCAACAACAGCAGAAGCACGGATAGGTTGTTCTTATTCCTTCTGGACTCTGAAGCTGAGACTGGGAAATAGAAAGGTTTCCTCCAGGCACAGTGGAGCAGTGATAGCCTGCTTTCTTGAATGGTACTTGTTTTTTGACAGACAGACAATTTGCCTTGAATTGCTTATAGGACTGTGATGACATAGAGAATGGATTTTAAAATTTTTCTGCATAGTGGAGGACTCAGGGTGGTTTAAAACCAACAAACAAAAAATACAATCACAACAACAACAAAATGATGTTTATTGTTATTGAACCTCGCCTTTCCATTCCAGTCAATGGAGATTCTGGTTTAAGGGTATCAAGTAGAGCCTAGACACTGGGATTTTGAAATATCTTACCAGTTGATTCCAACATGGAGCAAATTAAAAATCACTGAGAAAAGGGAACATATGCCAAAAGCTATAACTAAGGCCATTTGAACTGCAATAGTGGAAAAAAATAATAAAAACCTCCAATGCTTGCACATCATTCTAAGAGGGGATGATTAATAGGTCAGAGCAAATAACACACATGTACAAAGAAAAATAGGTCTCAAAAAAGGAAATTACAAATTGAATAGAAAAAATGAATAAAAGGTTAATGCTTTAATTGCTCAAAAACTTTTTCTAAAGATTTTCCAATTAAATTATTCAATAGACCCCAATGTCTATCACATTGTGAAGGCGATATGAGTGATCATCATAAGAAAATCATTTTCATCATTTCTATAGTTAATTTTTATCTTAAACTACATCAAATAGGTTTTGGTTATGGAAGGCAAATCATTTCTTTGATCATTTCATGAGGTGGTCAGGGAGTAAGAATATATGTTGCGGAATAACCTGCTGTATGAACATTTCTGCACACCAAGTGATGACAGGAGTTGACGTGGAGAAAAGTGAACAGAAATGTAGGATTTTTGAGTGTTTGAAATAGCTAAATAGAAGTTTCAGTAAATACGTTTAAATAATTTTTATTTAATTCAGGAGATAAAAGGAAAAATAATGAAAATAGTGAAAATGAGGTTATTATTTTACTAGGGTTGTGAGATTCACTTTAAGTTAGTTTTGAAGTTGCCGATTCCATTCTATAGTAAATCTGTATTCTAAGATGGAAATTAAAGAGATAGGGGAAGAAAAGGAACTCAGTGGTTATTTATCCTTGTGTCTTTGGACAAGCAATTTGGATTATGAATGGCAGTGACAACGTTGATTTGTAATTGGTATTCAGAGCTGCTTTCAGGTGGGAAGAGCCTTTTGGTGTGTGTCCACGAACCATTTAGATAAAAATAATTTTTAGCATTAGATATACTGAATTTTATGTATCATAGAATGCATTTTCTATTTACGTTCATTATGGAGAAAGAAAAGGTAGTAGATTTTAAATTCCTTTAACACGTATTTGACTTCAACACTCAGAAACACTATTTTTAGTAAGTGTACATACTGGCTGCTTATTAAACAATTGGCCCTTTCCTTAGGGTATTATAATGCAGCTAATTCAATTGTTTTCCTATACTGTTAACTCTATTTTCCAACACTAATATAATTGTAATAAGAAATACAACAAGCTGTTCAAAAGATTTCTTACTCTACAAAAATGGCCCATATGTTCCTCGGAAGAAAATCATGTAAACTTCTAGTTACTACTTTTCAGTTTCATACTGTTTTCTACCTTCTCATAAAAAGTATTATAAAATTAACTCCCCTTGAAATAATAGGATAAAGATTATGCCAATGATTTCAAGATTTTAAAAAACAAATATTTTAGACTCAGGCTATAATCAACTTAATCATATATGGAAGATTTTTTTCAGTGATTTTCTTTTTTACTTAGGAAGCAGTAATGAAAAGTGTCTTCCTTATAGAGGGGTACAAAATAATTGTGTTTTTATTCTTTTTTAAATATTTATTTTAAGTTCAAAGGTACATGTGCAGGTTTGTTACACAGATAAGCTTGTGTCATGGGAGTTTATAATAAACACATGGAATCAAAATAAATATTTCTAAATGAGTCATCCTGTTTACTTTTGGAGGTGCCTGTGATGACAACTCAATAATACGGCGCAGCATGGTGGCTCACGCCTGTAATATCAACACTTTGGGAGGCCGAGGCCAGCGGATCACACGAGGTCAGGAGTTCGAGGCCAGCGGATCGCATGAGGTCAGGAGTTCAAGACCAGCCTGGCCAACATGGTGAAACCCCATCTCTATTAAAAATAGAAAAATTAGCCGGGTGTAGTGGCAGGTGCCTGTGATCCCAGCTACTCAGGAGGCTGAGACAGGAGAATTGCTTGAACATGGGAGGCAGAGGTTGCAGTGAGCCGAGATCACACCATTGCACTCCAGCCTGGGCAACAAGTGTGAAACTCCATCTCAAAAAAAAAAAAAAAAAAAAAAAACCTCAAGAAATCACTAATATGATTAAATGGTATTACGTGCCCCCACGCCTTCTAATGCATGGCCAGTGAGCTCTGGACTTTTCCTCTCGTTTCCTGGCAAGAAAGATGGACTGCATCTCCTTTGTAGGAAAGTAAAAGTGTGTGCTTTGCTTTTCTTTAAAAAAAGTTCTTAGAAACTGGATAGATATTTTTTGAAAACTGGAGAAATCTCCTACGCAAAAGTGTGTAGGAGAATAATGAAGAATAAATCAAAACCTGAAGAGCCAATGGTAACTGGAAGCCTAACATAAAGTTTAATAACAGATCCTGCAGGAACACTGCTCAGAGTATGAAACCTGTCTCCACCACTTACTAGTTTGTGATGTTAGTACAGTTAGCTACAATTTCAGTACTCAATATACTAATCTGTAAAATGGCCATAATATTGGCCATTGCATATGGCCACTATGAATATTAAGCGAGTAATATTTCCAAAGTATTTAGAATGGTGCACAGTCCATAGTGTTTACTCTGTAAGCATATGCTCAATATATAATGAAAGGAAATCATTCTTTCGAATTTTCTTGTTCTTTCTCACATACACTTCTCCGTTTTGTTTTTCTATTTTTCTACATTTGTATATAAAATGATTTTCTCTGATTTTTAATGTGTTATTGAGCACATACGCTCATGCCGACAATAAAGACAGATCAATGTTTTTCAGAATACTGACTAGTTTAAAATTTAAGGTAATGATAATTTATTGGCTAAATTCACATCAAGAATCTAGTGGTAATCCCATTAGCTGTAAGACAGTTTGCATGCTGTACTATGCATTTATTCCTTCTTCCTCAAATTATGCTGAAGCAAATTAGGGACTGTCATAAATTAGAAAGAAACAAAGTAACATGCAATAAGCAAATTGCTTGTAACATATAAACAGTTGACTGCGTGAATTTAGTTGTATACTTTGAAATAATGTTCTACTCTACATCGCATCAATTTTATATAATTGCATTGATTAGTAACTTGCTAGTTCTTAAAATAGCATACTTCCAGAAAGCACATAACTAATAAATTGTTACTACATACAAAAATGGGATTATTCATTTTTAAATCATAATACATAAATGTCTTAAAGCCCAATAACTGGCAAATTACAGTAAAAACATTCTTTATATACTAACACGTCACTGTAATAAAGTGGTTTGCCAAATCATTCACAACAAATTGGGTCTCCACAGGTACAATTAATTTAACTGACATTCACAAATCAACAGCAAGAATGACAAAATACAAAATAACAAACAACTGAAGACAATTCTGATGATGCCTTGATATTGACAATGAAAACGTTTCTCTAAAAATTGTAGAAACTTAACCCCTAAGCAGGTGTTCAGGCATAATAGGAACTCGGCAATCTTACCAAGTTACATGTCTCAGCCCATATTTATTTTATGTATGGCCAAGCTTCACTATTTGTGGATTCCATATTTGCCACTTTGCTACTCACTAAAGTTTATTTCTAACCCCAAGATCAATATCACACGGCTAATGACTAAGGGTCATCTGAGGACATGCGCAGAGTGGCAAAAATGTGAGTGCTCAAAGTACACTTTCCCAACTGAGTTCACACAAGGTAACAGTGTGCGTTCTCATCTCAGCTCATAGGATAAACAAGTGTCTTTTTTACAGTCTATTTAATGTCATGTTTTTCCAGTTTTGTGCTTTTTGTTAGTGATTTTGCTGTTTAAAATTACTCCCAAGCATAAGGGTGAAGTGCTGCCCAGGATAGGAAGCACAAGACTGTGATGTGTCTTATGGAGAAAATGCATGTGTTAGATTAGCTCCATTCAGGCGCTAGTTTATGATGCTGTTGGCCATGAATTCAACGTTGATGAATCAACACCAGTGATACACCCAAAAAAAGAAACAGGAAACTCACTGACCTGCACATGACGCTGCTCCAGAATGTCTTAAAGTAACATCTGTAGTGAGTGAGGAGGCTATCTGAAAGAAAGAAAGAGGTTAAATTTGTGAGTTCAGAAGATAACGACCAATAAGTAAGCTCAGTGGACAGCATCGTTGTAAGGCTGAAAGCCAAAGAAGTTGTAGGTCATGTGATCCAGAGTCAGCAAAATGTTAGAAAAAAAGGCTAATGGTTTACCATTATACAGGAACACTGCATATAATTGATTAGTTGTGAAAAATGGACATGAAATAAAGTCTATTTTAAAAGAAACACACATAAAACAAGGTTGTGTGTTGATCAGTAAATAAAAATATCAACAGCAGCTCACAGGAAAATTAACCCTGTATTTCTCCCAGAAGGAGTGGCTCAATATTTTCTAATTATACATACACACACACACACACACACACAGACACACACACACACAGACTATATATGTGTATATATACAAACGATTGTATACATATGTATATACATATATATCTCTCTGTTAGGCTACAAGCTATCATTAAACTTTTAGAATGATATATAATTCATATATATGGGCAATTTGTATGTACATATTCCTAGTGGAATAGAGAGGAACCATTCTAACTTAAACTGTTATTGCTCAATATCTGGAATGAATTCATTTTCCTCTTTTTTTATTGCCTTCAGCCACTTCATCTTTCAACGAATCTGCTAATCACAAAATATCTGCTCATTTATTTTTAAAAACTCCATTTTATATGGCAAAATATTATGCTATGTTAGATTCCTACTTAAAAACAAAACATTTTAAAATTATCAACTCATGACCGGGCGCGGTGGCTTACACCTGTAATCCCAGCACTTTGGGAGGCCGAGGTGGGCGGATCACGAGGTCAGGAGATGAAGACCATCCTGGCTAACAGGGTGAAACTCCGTCTCTACTAAAAATACAAAAAAATTAGCCAGCCATGGTGGCACATGCCTGTAATCCCAGCTACTCGGGAGGCTTGAGGCAGGAGAATCGCCTGAACCCGGGACGCGGAGGTTGCAGTGAGCTGAGATTATACAATTGCACTCCAGCCTGGGCGACAGAGCAAGATTCTATCTCAAAATAATAGTAATAACAATAATAAATTAATAATAAATAAATAACTCATAGGACATGTTTTGGCTACTTAAAATTGTGTTTAATATTTTCTCTCTGTTTTATTGTATCTTATTTCTTACTATGCTGAAATATGCATTCTCTATTAAAGTATTTGGCTTCTTGTGTTCTGATAAACTTTATTTCTTTTCTTATCTTGAATTTCCTGATGGTCAAAGCATGGGTAAAACTCAACAACAAGCATCAGCGTAGAGAAACAAAAAGGCCAGGAAGTAACATTTTTCCAGGTTCTGTGCTGGTTTATGTAGCTTGAAGTGAAGAAGTCTAATGCACAGCATCAAAATGAACATTGTAAACTCCACCTTGGTTTTCCTGAGATTCTGTTATTGATGTGGGTAAAACATGTAAGTAGAAATTATGAATTCTTTATAGAGTTATGGCAGTAGTGACATTTCTGAGAATTCACTCCAAACACAATAGTCAGTTGCTGGGAATACAAGAAATAGCAATCAGTAACCTAAGGGAAAGGAGAGACACAAACTTGCTGGGATTTCAATACTCTTGTCACATAGTCTGAAATTCAGAGACATGCTTGATTTACTGGAGTGTTTGATGCTTCTCAACATATAGTGAGGTTTGACTGGTAAACCCACTGTAAATTGAAAATATCATAAGTAAAAACTGCATTATATACACCTAACCTATGGAACATAACTCAGCCTAAATAACTTTCATGCTCAGAACACTTATATTAGCCTACATTTAGGCAAAATCATTGAACACAAAGCATAATTTATAATAAAAACTGTTTAATATAATTTATTGAAAGCTACACTGAAAGTGAAAAACAGAATGATTGCCTGGGTACACACATAGAATATATATGTGTATATATACATATGATCGGATACATATGTGTATACATATATATATTATAATCTTTCTGTTAGGCTATTAGCTATCATTAAACTTTTAGAATTATGTATAATTCATATATATGTACATTTATATGTACATATTTCTACATTCAGTAGAAGTACAGTTTATACTGCATGCATATTGCTTTCACACCATAGTAAAGTCGAAAATTTTATGTCAAACCATGGCAAATTGGGGACTGTCTATAATCTGGAAGAACAGCCCAGGAATATAAGGGAATTCAAGCCTGAACGGAAAGGGAAATAATGTAACTCAGGGTCAAGGCGTCAGCTAAGGCTGAGTTCAGGACCAGGATAACATAGATCTGAGCAATAAGAAGGCTAGTGTTTTTATATAATATTCTCTGGCCAAAACTCTGTCAGGGAAGAATTAATCTTGGGGCAACAGGTGGAAGAAAATAGCAACTACAGCTATTGAGTCTAAGAGAGACACATGTTGACCTTTTTGCCTATAATACTTTCTCTACATAAGCCCCATATACTTCAGCACCCACTCACAAATAATGAAATAATAGAGTTAATATATAGTCATATTATGTGTTTATCCTATGGTTGATCCAATGAAAACTGAGGACAGACAATTTATATAAATTAATTGCTCATGTATTTATTTCCAGTTTATGTTCATTGCTTTCCATTTCATGCTTCATTTATTTGTGTTAATTTCCATTTATAAATATCAGCAAAAAGAAATCAATTGTACTTAAATAATAAAAGAAATACGTATGTTTTGTCTCAATCTGGCCTTAGAGTCAGTAGAGCAAACATATTAACCAAAGATGTGTTCAAAGTTATTAAAGCTTTTACATTTTTCAAAAACATTTTATTTTGAATCCTGACACATTTTAGAAAATATTTATGTTTTATACTTATAAAATTCACAAAACTGCAAGCCCTTTATCTGCATACTTTATTTTTAACTCCTTTAAGCCTACTCATAATTAAAACCAGACCTTTTCCTATACCCGCACAAAAGAAAACTATGAATTTCAGAGTTGTGTAATGTACTAGAAAGGATAACACAGTATTTGAGTGTAATGGTGATCATACCTCTCTCTTTCAGAATTTTGTGTCAATAAACAGAGTGTTTTGCATTACTTTAAATGTGAAAGATCACCAATATGTCTTCTCATATTATATTCATTAATTCATTCAGCAAATATTTATTAAGTTATACGATGTGCTAAGCATTGTCTTAGGCTTGGAAGATCTATCATTGAACAAAATAGACAAGCACCTCTGCCCTCAGGAAGACTTAATTATATAAATGCCACCAGAGAGATGAAAGATCAAAACTACATTTTTATTTGTAAATCCAGGACAAGAAAAATGTCTGGTTTACAATATGAGATGCTGAATAAATCCTTTCTACACAGAATTATACTTATCCTCCTACATATTAGGTGTTACTGGCAGCTCCATAATTTATATATGAATGAATATGGACTTTATTCTGCATCACTTCCATGGTGTTACATATTTAGAAAAGTTTCTAACAAATGTTGTCCATAGATTATGTCAAATTCATAACTAAATAATGACTAAATATTGCCATATCTGAAGTAAAATATATGAAAATGTACAAATACATATTTTTGTACATGTACATATGTATTAACAAATGCATTATGGAAAATATTTAACACTTTTAAAATAAGAATTATTTCAAAGAACTAATTATAAAATATTATTCCATGCAACATTCTTTACAAATAAAAAAATTCATAACCTTCAATACATTTCTAGTTGGTCACAGAACTTTTTCAACAGGACAGCTTTTAAAATCTGCTCATTTTTACTCATTTTATTTATTCAAGAAATACAATTTAAATTTTATTCTGCTTAAGAAAAAAAATTCTAAAAGCTTCTTTTCTGTGTTAATGGTTAAAAGCCTTCTTCTGCATTGGAAACAATATTTGATAATATGTTAAGAACACTATTCTTCACCTTCCAGGGGTATAAACCTTTTTGCTTGAATAATTATTCATATATAACTCACTAAAGTGGGTGGTATGGAAAGAAAAACAGGAAAAAAAAAAAACAAGTGAGGATACAGGGAGGCAAAGTGGTTTTTAAATATGACAAAAAAAGAAATGGGTCTATTTAGGCTTTATCTGGCACTTAGCAGGTTTTTAATAAATGTATCTTTGAGGTGTAATCCATCAAACTGCAAGTAGTATATCTATAAGGGGTTTCACAAACAAGATTTCATGGTAGGACCACACCAGAAACACTGTGCTCCCAGTGTGTGAGCAACTGGTTATATTACTCAAATATGCTAAGTTTAGAATGAGTCATTGTGGCTTAATTTCTTAAAACAAGATAGGCTTTGTGCAATTATTTAAGATTCTGAGTATAGTACTTAATAAATCTCTATTAGGAAAAGGAAAGAAAACTGTAGAAAGGTTAAAAATCATTTAATCCCCTGGACCTTGTGATTGAATGGGTTCAATGGTATCTAAGATTTGCCCCAGACTAAGGTTTATGCATGAAATTATCACTACATTAACATATCACATATAACTTCCTTCCCATCTCTTCAATTATTAATGGTAAACAAACTTTTGATAAATTGTAGACAATTCATATCAAAGATGATTCATGTTATATAAATAAATAAAGATAAATTGTTTGTGGACTATTTGAGAGCCAAATTGTCCACAAAACCTTATTATTTCCAAGTCATAATGAATTTACTTTACATGAAAATAAAACATTTATTTACAATGTTATTATATAATTGTTTTTATTAGCATATATTATGTCTTGTTATTGTTTTTACCAAATACTCATAGGCTATTTAATTATTATAAATACGTATTATCTTTGAAACTTGAAGTCAGTGATCTTAAGCAAAATTTCCTTTAGATCCTCTCATTATAGTGATGCTAGTATTTTACAGGCAGTATAGACAGAATAATACTTATTAATTAAGTGGCCTCTCTCTTTCCCTTCTAAAGGAAGATGTGCAACAGAAAACTGGATTCCTTTCATCTGTATATGGAATAAATCTCTTCTTTGGTTAAAAAAAACACTGTTCACACATAGTTCAAGTGACTTCAAGGGAAATTAAACACAAATAAGATAGCCTAGGGAATGGCACATGCCAAACTAATGAATTTATTCTGATTATATTTTGTTACAGAAACTTTGTTGTGTGATTTGAGTAAATTATCTAATCTAATCCTCAAAACACTTTAGGTAGTTATTTTGATTATGCCCAGTACTGAGAAGAAGCAAATGCAAGCAACGCAGCAAGGATCGTTCTGTAAGTGGTGAAGCTGTGTTTCAAGACATACAATCCAGTGCTCCAGAAACTGGAATCTCATACACTAAGCTCTGCTGTCTGTCATTAACTAGTACTCCAATCTTAGGAATGAGTCAGGTCTATTTGATGTAAGTATTTGTGATATTTCATTAGGCTGTTAGGTTGATGAGATGTGGGAATTTATTTTTTAATATTATTTCTCTAGTGTTTTAATAACAAAAGACAATCCAATGAACAAAACATTTCTAATTCCAAATAAAGTTACTGATATATTTAATTTCAACCTAGTTTTTCTTTGAACAATTTATATGTCTTAAAAGATATTTGTGATACGAAGGAAAATGCTGACCTAAAGTGTAATAGAAACTAAATTAATTTTAATCTGAGTAGTGAAAGAGAAGTTGAGAATATCTGAAAATCTGGACTTCTTGCTTCATGAATAGAGTTGTCTCCTTTAGGCTCCAGACTCAGGCTCCACTGAGGGTAGCATTTATTGACCATGTGATGTGCATCATGAACTGCTAACATTGTTTTTCTCATGCCCTTTAAATTCTCTCAACAATCCTATATTGTATGTCTTAATATATCCACTTTATAGATAAGGATATAAACATTCACAGAGGCTGAAGTAATGAGAATTCTTTATCTAGAAACAGATTCAAGAAACTTTAAATTCTAAGCTTTTTTGTTATACACAATAACTCCTTTACAGAACACATTAAAAATTATATTTTTAGCTAATCCATTATTTATTGCAGTAATGATATATCAATATTCTCATTTTTCAGATAATTACTAAATATTATTGTAATAGATTTCAGTCACAGAAAATGTGTTGGATTGAATGCTTTTGCCTTATAGAAACAGTTCTTATTTAGGTGATGATTTGGCAATCAATATAAAGTAACATTTAGCTGTCATAACATTATTTGATAGGGTGTAGAAAAGGTCATTTTTATCATGGGATATACATAACTCAACTTAGATCTTGTGATGTATGACAAATCAAATACTTTAAATAATTAATATTTCATATTTTAATTGATTAGTGAACTACATGCATTTCTTTTTTTAAACTTATTTTCCATTCAGAGGTACATATGCAGGTTTGTTATACAGGTAAATTCATGTCATGGGGATTTGACATACAGATTATTTTGTCACTCTGGTACTAAACTTAGTACCCAATAGTTTTTTTATTTTATTCTATTTTTTAATTTATTTTTTTGAGACAGGTCCTCACTCTGTCATCCAGGCTGGAGAGCAGTGGCACAATCTTGGCTCACTATAACCTCTACTTCCTCGGTTCAAGTGATCCTCCCACCTCAGCCTCCTGAGTAGCTAAGACTACAGGCATGCACCACCACACCCAGCTAATTACTGTAATTTCTGGAGATGGGGTTTCGCCATGTTGTCCAGGCTGGTCTCCAACTTCTAAGTTCGAGCGAGCTGCCCACCTTGGTCTCCCAAAGTGCTGGGATTAAGGGAGTGAGTCATTGATGCCTGGCCCCAGTAGTTATTTTTTCTTATCTTCTCTCCTCCCACCATCTACCCTCAAGTAAACCCCCATGTCTGTTGTTCCTCTCTTTATGTCCACGTGTTTTCATCATTTAGCTCAAATTTATAAGTGAGAATATGCAGTGTTTGGTTTTCTGTTCCTGAATTAGCTTCCTTAGGATAATAGCCTCCAGCTCCATCCATGTTCCTGAAAAGAACCTGATCTCATTATTTTTTATGGCTACATAGTATTCCACGTTGTATATGTACCACATTTCCTTTATCCATCAATGGGAATTTAGGTGGTTTTCATATCTTTCTATAGTGAATAGTGCTACAATGAACATATGCATGCATGAGAATTTATGGTAGAATGATTTATATTCCTTTGGGTATACATCTGGTATTTGATTTATGGTAGAATGATTATATTCCTTTGGGTATATACCCTGGATAGTTTGGTTGAATGGTAGTTCTATTTTTAGCTCTTTGAGGAATCACTATACTTCTATCCACAATGGTTGACCTAATTTACACTCCCATCAACAGTGTATAATCATTCCCCTTTCTATACAACCTCAGCAGCATCTGTTATTTTTTTGACTTTTTGGTAGCCATTTTAGATGGTGTGAGATGATGTCTCACTATGGTTTTGATTTGCATTTCTCTAATAATTAGTGATGTTGAACTTTTTTTCACATGCTTGTTGGCCGCACATATACCTCTTTTGAAGAGTGTTTGTTTATGCCCTTTGGCTACTTTTTAATGAGGTTGTTTGCCTTCTTCTTGTAAATTTGTTTAAATTCCTTATAGATGCTGGATATTATACCTTTGTCAGATGCATGGTTTGCAAATTTTTTTCCTTTTTGTGTAAGGAAGGCATCCAGTTTCAACCTTCTGCATATGCAAGTTATCTTAGCACCATTTATTGAATAGGGAGTTTTTTCACCATTGCTTGTTTTGGTGTGCTTTCTCTGAGATCAGATGGTTGTAGGGGTGTGGCATTACATCTGCACTCTCCTTTCTGTTCCACAGATCTATGTGTCTGTTTTTGTACCAGTACCATGTTGTTTTGGTTATTGTATCCCTGCAGTATAGTTTGAAGTTGGGTAGCATGATACCTCCAGCTTTGTTCTTCTTGCTTAGGATTGCCTTAGCTATTCAAACTCTTTTTTGGGTCCATGTGAATTTTAAAATACTTTTTTTCTACTTCTGTAATGAATGTCACTGATATTTTGATAGAAATAGTATTGAATCTGTAAATTGCTTTGGTCACTATGGCCATTTTAACACTATGTGTTCTTGCTATTTATGAGCACAAAATGTGTGTTTGTTTGTTTGTTTTTTCATTTCTTTGTGTCATCTTTCATTTCTTTGAGCAATGTTTTCTAATTATCATTGTAGAGATCTTTCACTTCCCTTGTACCTTTAGCATTTTCTTCTTTTTGTGGCAATTGTGAACTGGATTGCATTCCTGATTTGGCTCTCGACTTGGCTGTTGCTGGTGTACAGGAATACTATTGATTGTACATCAATTTCGTATCCTGAAACTTTGCTGAAGTTGTTTACCAGACCTAGGAGCTTTTGGGCCAAGACTATGGGTTTTTCAAGCTATAGAATCATGTTGTCTGCAAAAACAGATAATTTGACTTCCCCTCTTCCTATTTGGATGTTCTTTATTTATTTCTCTTTCTCTATGCTCTTAGGACTTCTAATACTATGCTGAGTAGGAGTGGCGAGAGAGGGCATCCTTGCATTTGTGTGGGTTTTCAAGAGGACTGCTTCTAGCTTTTGCCCATTCAGTATGATACTGGCTGTGGGTCTGTCATACATTCCCTTTATTATTTTGAGGTATGCTCATTCAATATCTAGTTTATGGAAAGTTCTTAACATGAAAGCATGTTTAATTTTATCAAAAGCATTTTCTGCATCTATTGAGATAATCATGTGGTTTTTGCCTTTAATTTTGTTTGTGTGATGAATCATATTATTGATTTATGTGTGTTGAACCAACATTGCATCTCTAGGATAAAGCTTATTTGGTCACAGTGGATTAGCTTTTTGATATGCTGCTGGATTCAGTTTGCTAGCTTCTTGTTGAAGACTTTTGCATCTATATTAATCAAGGATATTGGCCTGAAGTTGTTGTTGCTGTGTCTGTGTCAAGTTTTGATATCAAGATGATGCTGGCCTCATAGAATGAGTTGGGAAGGAGAACTTCATTCTCAATTTTTTGGAATAGTTTCAGTAGGAATGATACCAGCTTTTCTTTGTACCTCTGGTAGAATTTAACTCTGAATCCATCTAGTCCTATACTTTTTTGGTGGATAGGCTATTTATTGATTAATTTTTGGAACTTGTTATTGGTGTGTTCAGGGATCCAGTTTCTCTATGATTCAGTTGGGAGGATGTAGGTATCCAGGAATTTATGCATGTCTACTAGATATTCTAGTTTGTGTGCATAGAAATGTTTATGGTATTTGCTGATGTTTATTTGTATTTCTGTGAGGTCAGTGATATCATCCCCTTTGTTGATTCTAATTGTGTTTATCTGGATCTTCTCTCTTCTTTTAATTAGTCTAGCTAGGTTCTTCCTATTTTTTTCAAAAACCAAATTCCTAGATTTGTTGATCTTTTGAATGTTTTTACAAGTCTCAGTCTTCTTCAGTTCAACTCTGATTTTGGTTATTTCTTGTCTTCTGCTAGTGTTGGGTTTGGTTTACTCTTGTTTTTCTACTTCTTTTAGTTTTGATGTTAGGTTGTTAATTTGAGGTCCTTCTAATTTCTTGATGTCGTTATTTAGTGCTATAAATTTTCCTCTTTACACTCCCCTAGCTGTGTCCCAGATATTCTGGTATATTATCTTTGTCTACATTAGTTTCGAAGAATTTCTTGACTACTGCCTTAATTTTATGATTTACCTAAAAGTCATTCAGAAGCAGGCTGTTCAATTTCCATGTAATTGTATTATTTGAGTGATTTTCTTAGTCCTGAATTTTGTTTTTATTGTACTGTGCTCCAAGGGCATGGCTGGTATGATTTTGTTGCTTTTGTATTTTCTGAGGACTATTTTATGTCTAAGTGTGGGTTGATTTTGGAGTGTGTGCCATGTCACAATGAGAAGACTGTATATTTTGTTCGTTTGGGGTGAAGAGTTCTGTAGATGTCTATTAGGTCCATTTGGTCTAGTGTTAAGTCCAGATCCTGAATATTTTTGTTAATTTTCTGCCTCAGTAATCACTCTAATACTCTCAGTGGAGTGTTGTAGTCTTCAAATATTATTGTGTGGGAGTATAGTCTCTCTGAAGATCTCTAAGAACTGTTTTAAGAAAGTGGGTGCTTCTGTGTTGGATGCATATATATTTAGGATAGCTGGGTCTCATTGTATTGAGACCTTTAACATTGTTTAATGTCCTTCTTTTTCTTTTTCGGTCTTTGTTGGTTTAAAGCCTGTTTTGTCTGAAATTAGGATTGCAATCACTGACTTTTTCTTTAAGAATGTTGAATATAGACTCCCAATCTCTTCTGGCACATCCGTTGTTAGCCTGATGTGATTCCCTTTGTAGATGACCTGCTCTTTCTCCCTAGCTGCCTTTAACATTTTTTCTGTCATTTTGATCTTGGGAAATCTGATGACTATGTGGCTTGGGGATGATCTTCTTGTGTAGTATCTTGCCAGGGTTCTCTGTATTTCCTGAATTTGAATATTTACCTTTCTGTTGAGGTTGGGGAAGTTTTCATGGACAATATCTAAAAACACGTTTTCCAATTTGTTTATTTTTTCCCATCTCTTTCCAGAACACCAATGATTCATAGATTTGACCTGATTACATAATCCCATATTTATTGGAGCTTTTGTTTATTTTTATTCTTTTTCTTTTTCTTTATTTTGTTCTGTCTTATGTCAGAGAGCTTGTCTTCAAGCTTTGAGATTCTTTCCTCAGCTTGGTCTATTCTGCTCTTAATACTTGTGATTCCATTATACAATTCTTGTAGTATGTTTTATAGCTCTATTAGGTCAGTTAGGTTCTTTTTTTATATTGACTATTTTCTGTCAGTTCCTATATCATTTTATTGTTATTCTTAGTTACTTGGATTGGGTTTTGCCATTCTCCTGAATCTCGACGATTTTTGTTTTTATCCACATTTTCAGTTCTATTTCTGTCACTTCAGCCATCTCAGCTTTGTTAAGAACCCTTGCTGGAGAACTAATGCAGTCATTTGGAGGTTATGAAGATACTCTGGCCATTTGAGTTGCTGGATTTCTTGATTTTGTTCTTTCTCATCTCTGTGTGTGAGTGTTCCTTTAGCTGCAATATCTTTTCTGGGTGTTTTCACAGAGCCAAAGCTTTGCACAGGGTCTTTATTCGTAGTTGACTTTTTTGTCTTTTGTATCTCAGGGGTATGCTAGCAAAATGTTTTTGGTGTTGAAATTTTAGGATATGATCCAATAGGTCACACCAAGGTGTAATGGTTAGTAATAGGCTCTTGTTCAGTCATGTGGCTCCCCTATATTTCTTCAGAATTGCAGCTGTGGTCCCTCTCAATGCTCTGAAGGTGTGGGCTCCTCTCCTACTTGAGTACTGGCTGTAGACAACAGCTTGGCACTCCCAGGCTGCTCACCACAGGTCTGGGGTGATTTCAGTGTTTATGTTCCCTTCTCAACATAGAGGTAGCAGAGGAAAAGACTTTAGCAGTAGTCGTGGCCAAGCGTCTTGCACGTGTCTCCTGGGGCTCTACCCCAGATAGTTTCAGAGCATCAGTCACAAAGTGCAATCAGCCTCGATGGGATTCTTTGTTGTCTGTGCAAGCCAGGAAGGCCCTACTTACTGATAAGCAAGGGGGAGCGGGGTGCAGCCCATGGGAGACAGACTGGCCTCCTCTCTTTGTGTTGACTGCAACTTGCTGGGGCTAAGGTACAGCATTTAGGATCTTTGCTCTTTCAAGAGAATAGCAGGGGCAGTACCACTGCAGAGGCAGTGGCAGAGGGGTTTCAGTGGCCCCTCGAGTGGCTCCACCTCCAAGAAACATGGAGCTGCTGTTACTGGCAGTGTTGAGTCAGGGGGCTGGGGCAGTTGCACTGCTGGTGGGAACTAGAGGCTCTGCTTGTTGGGTGGCAGGGGTTCCAGGGCTCACAGGGAAGAGAGACTGAGTGCCTTTTCATATGGTGACTGTGGCATGCTGTAAGCTAGAGTGCAGCCTTCAGGCTTTTTGTTTCTTCCCCAGACTGAGGGCAGTAGGGTCAGGACCACTGCTATGGCAGTGGCAGAGGGATAGTCAGTTGGCTCTAGGAGCCTTACCCCAGAAAATCTCAGAGGCACTTCTGCTGGGTGTGTTCAGCCACTGGTAGGGGTGGCTGTTCTGAGGTTTTACACCAGGGGCCCTGCCTTAAGAGTGGGGGTGGGGGTTCCTAGGGTAGAGGTTCTGGTAGAGTAAGTCAAGTGAGGGGATCTCCTGACCCCTGGGTTGCAAAGATCAGTGGAAGAAGTATAGGTCCCCGCGGTCTCTTATTCAGTCTCTATTTCCCTGGGCAGGGGACCCTTCCGTGGCTCCATGTCACTCCAGGGTGGGCAGTCATTTTGCCTTGCTCCTCTGCTTTATCTGTGGCTCGAGTTGTTTTCTTGATGAATCCCAGTCCATGCACCTACATGCTTTAGTTGAAAATGTAGTATTTACATATCCTTTTTATTTCTCTTGGTGAGCACCGCAGCATACTAGTGGCTTCTAGTCCGCCATCTTGTACTCCCATGCGTTTCTTATTTAACAAATAAGAAATATAATTATAATAACAAATATAATCTGAAACACATCTGCGTTCTCCAGATTCTAGCAACTATCAGATTCTTAACTTTGGGGGAGTTGTTTAACTTCTCTGGGTCTCAGTTTTCCCATCTGTAAAATAGGTCATCAAAAGTATTTACATGTAGGGTTATGAGTATTAAGTGAGTTTGTACATATATAAGAAATAACAAGTCAAGTCATGCACACAAAGTCTGATTAATGTTAGCTGAAGAGTTAGCGCCTATCTTTTTACATATAGTTATCCTGTTGGCTATTATTATTATTATTGAATATGTACACATGTTTTTTCCTTGTCATTATTTCTGTTTTTTAGCTTTTAAGTTCAGGGGTACATGTGCAGGATGTGCAGGTTTCTTACCTAGGTAAACTTGTGTCATGAAGGTTTGTTGTGCGGATTGTTTCATCACTCAGATATCAAGCCTCGTGTCCATTATTTATTTTTCCTGATCCTTTCCCTTGTCACAACTTCCACCCTCAGTTAGGCCCCAGTGTGTGTTGTTCATTCCTTTGTAGGGACATGGATGGAACTGGAGACCCTTAACAAACTAACACGGGAACAGAAAACCAAATACATCATGATCTCACATATAAGTGGGACCTAAATGACAAGAACACATAAACGCATAGAGGGGAACAACACACACTGGGGCGTATCACCTATTTTGATAAAACAATGCAAAAGGAACAGTTAACATTCTGGGTAAACCGTCTACTTTTTTTCATTACCTGCACACACTTTACTTTTTAAAGGAAAATTGTACGCATTTGTTTTGTCATAAGCTTTATGTTGAGTATTATTTCAATTGCATTACAGTTTTTAAATCAGCATCAGGTCATATGTAACTAGTAAGTTCTATACCACATACAGATTTTGTTTATGCTTTTGTTGTGTTTTTCTCACTAAGCTTGTAAATTTATTAACTAAAAGATTAGTATACCAACTCTAATATAAAGTCATAAATGTTACTATTTTTATTAAATAATAACAATGAAATTTAATTTTGTTGGTTGCTCAAAAGATGGAAAAATTGCTTTTATGTTGCTTCATGTAACTGCTTATTGGCTTCTGAAAGAAATATGTGCAAATTTTTTTTGCATAAATGTGTTCCTTCCATCATCATTAACCATGGCTTGATTACTGGAAATTATTATTTAACTGATGCAAGAGAAATATCAGTAAGCTTCTTTGCAATTTAGTATTGAAAGATTAACATTTAAAACCAGAGAACCAATCAATATACTATCTTCATTAAGCCTTTGAGATGAAGAATCATCACTTGTCAAAGAATCATTCTCATAATAATTCAAATAGATATTATTCAACCATGTGTAAACAAATAATCATAAAGTCAAAACATTTTTAATGTATTTTAAATGTTTCACCTAAAAAAGATCAGAAAATTATTTATGTTTGAAAACTAGATTTTAAAAAAAGCCATGAAGATACAAAAGCATAGTACATAACTTTGACACATAAAGCAAACACATGGATCTTTTTAAGTTAAATAGTCTATAGACATAAAAAAATCTTTTAAAATGTTTTCTAAATTTTCTCATCAAGTGTCTTACACATTTTAGTGTAAGGCAACAAACATTTATTTAACAATTGTAATTTCAGAAATCTGCTATGTTCTGAGAGTAAAAGTTTTAATAAAACGCATTTGCTATCCTCCAATCACTTATTGATTACCAGTAGAAAGACATAAAGTATATTATATTAGGTCTTAAAGAGGGATATTTCCATATCCCTCTTTGTGGTAAGTGGTAAGTGGTAAGGGACAATTAGCCTATCCTCAATTTCAAGGAAGTCTTAACAGAAGAATTCTCCCTGTTAGCCGGGTGCAGTGGCTCACCCCTATAATCCCAGCACTTTGGGAAGCCAAGGCGGGCAGATCGTGAGGTCAGGAGTTCAAGACCAGTCTGACCAATATGGTTAAACCCCGTCACTACCAAATATTCAAAAATTACCTGAGTGTGGTGGCACATGCCTATAGTCCCAGCTACTCTTGAGGTTGGGGCAGGAGAATCGCTTGAACCCAGGAGGCAGAGGTTGCAGTGGACTGAGATCAAGCCACTGCACTCCAGCCTAGATGACAGAGCGAGACTCCTTCCCAAAAAACAAACACACACACAAACAAGCAAAAACAAAAACAAAAGAATAGAAAAAGAAGAATTCTCCCTATCAACCACATTTCCCCAAATGGAAATACAAAAAATGTAATAGTTATCATATGTGCCTTATAAATGTCAGCCATTTCAATTTCAGTCTTCATACCCATAGCAATACTGCAAGGGAGACAAAGGTATCCCTAGCTTATAGATGAGAAAACTAACATCTCAATATACTTTATAATTTACCAAGATTGCACATGAGATGGTAAGCGTCCATGAATTAAATATAGAAACAAAGAAATCATGGTCTTTCCAAGTTATTATTTAGTAAGATTTTATATACTGATGACATTCCACACATTGCTCTTAGTTTAAGAAACTTCTGGCAATCGTAGCTAAGGAATGAACGTTTGCTATCTTGACTGGATAATATTTATATTGTCACAAAAAGTATATTCTTACTGGTGATTTCCCTACAAGGTCAAGTGAGCGAGAGCAAGATAAAACACCATCATTTAGTAAGATGATCCACCACCACAAGAAAAGGTTCTCCCACAATAACCAAAAATCTTTGTTGATAAGAACCTTCGGCTGAAAAACAGCACAAATTCATGTTTTATATTTTGTATATTCAATACTTGGAAGTTTCTGAAGTACACTGTGATGATTTTACATGTTTTGACATAGCACCCTTTGTTATGCACACTTTAGAAAATGAATTCCCTGTAGATATAATTTTATTCAATTATATTTACACATTTTGTTTGAGGTATCAATGTAATCATATGTAGTGAATAATACAGATACATAAATATTTTAAAATAAGCATCATACCCCATTATCTTCTATACCCACTAAGCATGCATTTCTTATTTCTCTCATCTTTTATAATGGGATTAGTCATGAGATTTCTCTACATTTAATCTATGCAATTGATAAAAGATAGAATAATCATATATTTATTTTTCATGTAGCTCAATATTATTTCTAATGTATTACCAAAAGCAACACTGAAAATAATATATATGTTGAAAATAATTAGAAATTTGAATCCAGAAGGCCTTATATCACTAAATCTAGCATTAGTACAATAGGAAAATGGGAAACAAAGAACAGTAATAGATATTGCTAAAATCTAATTCTAATACTAGAATTAGGATAATTCTATACTAGAATCAGGAAAATACTCCTAAAAATTATAAAATTAAATTTGGTCATCTGTTTACTGAACATCTTCACTAAAATACATAGTAGTCAAAATAATAACACA
>NW_012101595.1:469898-472926 GCF_000951045.1 Mandrillus leucophaeus
GTGTGTGTGTGTGTGTGTGTGTGTGTGTATTCATGTCTTTGAGTGAAATGTCGTCACTTGCAGTATTCAGAACACACAAGTATAAATATACAGATTGCAATTAGTAAAAACTGGCTGGGCGCAGTGGCTTACACCTGTAATCCCAGCACTTTGAGAGGCCAAGGCGGGCGGATCACATGAGGTTGGGAGTTCAAGACCAGCCTGGCCAACATGAAGAAACCCTGTCTCTACTAAAAATACAAAATTAGCCAGGTGTGGTGGCGCATGGCTGTAATCCCAGCTACTCGGGAGGCTGAGGTAGGAGAATCGCTTGAACCTGGGAGGTGGAGGTTGTGGTGAGCCAAGATCGTGCCATTGCACTCCAGCCTGGGCAACAAGAGTGAAACTCCATCTCAGAAAACAACAAAAAACAAACAAACAAAAAACTTCTATTAAGTTAATTCATTTAAAACACCTAAAATATACACTGGTTTGGATGCAATATAATGCTTTTTATCCATACGAGCTCATTTTACTGCAGATTATTTTGTATTTCATCATGTAATCCATGAGAGGAAAAACAGAAAAATGTTTAAGTTTACTGAAAAATGTACTTAACTGTGAATCCTATTTAATCAGTTCATTAATGCTTACAACCTAGTGTGATATGTAGGTAAATAAGTTGGCAAAATGTGAATACATATGTGTGAAGGTCTTAAATGACTGACATACTAAGGCAACCACCCAGAAACACAGAATTAAAATGAGTTGGCCAATTAATCAGAACCGCTTATTGGGATTTACAATTTACAACTTACAATTTACAACTGCTTATTACAATTTACAATTTGTGATTGACAATTTATAATCTGGATTGATGAACAGTGTACTAGAGGGATAGAAATCATACAAATAATAACCACCTTCCCAAGTTTTAGAAATGCCATAATTTCAAAGCATAACTCAGGAACTGACACCTTCCTATTAAGTATTTAGGTTTGCATTTCTGGAGCGGCTAGAAGGTTGTTTTAATAAATAAGAGCATAATTCTTTTTTTTTTTTTTTTTTTTGAGACAGAGTCTTGCTTGGTCACCCAGGCTGGAGTGTAATCGTGCAATGGCATGATCTCGGCTCATTGCAATCTCTGCCTCCCAGGTTCAAGCGATTCTCCAGCCTCAGCCCCCCGAGTAGCTGGGACCACAGGCACGCACCACTGCATCCGGTTAATTTTTGTAATTTTAGTAGAGAAAGGGTTTCTCCATGTTGACTAGGCCGGTCTCGAACTCCTGACCTCAAATAATCTGCCTGCCTCAGTCTCCCAAAGTGCTGGGATTACAGGCGCGAGACACTGCGCCCGGCCAACATTTCTTAATTAGGGAAGGTTTGATGCAGATTGATCAGGTGTATGTAAAGGACTCACAGCAGTAGGTAGCCCATGAAATTGCTACTAGGCAAGCAAATGTAGAACATCCACAAGCTGAAGAGACAGGAGAGAATTTGTAACTTTTACAGAACAGCTGTGAACTTACAGGAATAGGGGAACAATTAACACTGCCGTTTCTGCTGCTATTAGAATGTGCAAAGCTTTATCCAGCCTGGTATAAAAGTAGCACATTGACTTTCTCAACATAGCAGTGGAAGCCACCAACCACAGCAGAAAGACATGTTCTTTTGGCAAGGATTTTTTTTTCCTTTTGCCAAAATGCATTTGCCCATTCATTCCTTTCCAGTGATATTATTGTGCATCTTTCCAAAGGGCAGAGGATACAAGATAAAAGTGGGGAATAAAAGAAGTATCATTGCTTTAAACTGGCTCACCATCTAATGGGAAACACATCCACTTAGATCTAACGAAAACAAAATTTTAGGCAATTAATGATTAGGTATGATTAACCCCAACAGACAGCTCCTGGAAGCTTTTATTTTTTTTATTTTCTTTCTTTCTTTTTTTTTTTTTTTTTGAGACAGAGTCTCACACTATCACACAGGCTGGAGTGCAGTGGTGCCATCTCGGCTCACTGCAAGCTCCGCCTCCTGGGTTCACACCATTCTCCTGCCTCAGACTCCCGAGTAGCTGGGACTATAGGCACCCACCATCACAGCCAGCTCATTTTTTTGTATTTTTAGTAGAGACAGGCTTTCACCACGTTAGCCAGGATGGTCTTGATCTCCTGACCTCATGGTCCACCCGCCTCGGCCTCCCAAAGTGCTGGGATTATAGGCGTGAGCCACCGTGCCCAGAAGCTCCCGGGTGCTTTTCTAAAGAACATAACTGAACTTTACTCAAATGGATAAGTAGATATTAATGAAGACAAAACTGAGAAGAAAATATAGATGAGAGTATCTCTGACAAGGGGAATGCTGTGTGCAAAACATGGAATATAGAACTGTTCAAGAAATAGGGACTGAAGAGTGAGACCTGTTAGTAGCAAATTAACAGGAAACTACTACTTCTAGAGTAATGCAGCATCTGTGAAAAGCCATAGAAACCACACTCTGACTGACTACAGCTTTTGTTCCCCCCAAAAAACACACACACAAAAGCTGTAGTCAAATACCTTTGTTATTCTCATTTCTTCATTATTCCTGGAGAAATCCTGTTTCTACACCATCCTTGCTTCGTGACAGCACTCAGTTTCTAATGATTCTTTTTGCTTCTCTTAATCTTGTCTTCCAGGCAGCAATAAATTAGAATTCATCCATACTTTGACTCTCTGAATCCTTCAGCCTTATCCCCAACCTTAGAAAATGTTTCTTTCTTCCCTCTGTTTTGAGTAACACTCCCAGGTCCTCTGTAGTGCCCTCTATTGCTGCATTGAGTCAGTAAATCTGATTTTGTCAGATAAGTTTGTGCCTGATTTTCTAATAGTGAAGACTATTAAAAGAGACCTCATGACTGAGATAGGGCAAGGAGGATACAGTCAAAACAAAGTGTTTGAATTAGTGAAATACTTGGGAGGTCACATCATCTGGACCAAGTTGTTATTGCATATTGCTACATGCATGCAACATACTTGAATGGTGTGTGTGTGTGTGTGTGTGTGTGTGT
>NW_012101595.1:477411-481258 GCF_000951045.1 Mandrillus leucophaeus
AATTTTTTGCATTTTTAGTAGAGACGGGGTTTCACCGTGTTAGCCAGGATGGTCTCGATCTCCTGACCTCGTGATCCGCCCGCCTCGGCCTCCCAAGAGCATAATTCTAAGGCTGAGTGACGACAGTAAAGACAGTGCTCAAATATCTACCATTTTGTTTCTCTACAATTTGTATTTTACAAATGAAAATTTAAGTATTTAAAGAAAAGTGTCTAGGTAAAAAAATGTTGGGCACGACTGTAAGTTTACCTTTATTAGGCTCCGTTATCTTTACCTAAGCTTTTTGGTTCCATTTAATTATGAAAGTCTCTAATAACTTTCTATAAGTTTAGGCAATTAATATATAGAGAGAGTGTATGAAAGATTTTATTTTTTTTGGAATTATGAGTGACATTGATGGATGACTCTTTTTTTATTTGTACATTTTCCTTTATTAAATATCTATGCACACATTTTTCATCTGCAAAACTGAACTTTTTCTTCTTTTTCAACTTTGTAAAAAAATTATACTTTAAATTCTGGAATACATGTGCAGAATGTGCAGGTTTGTTACATAGATATAAACGTGCCAAGGTGGTTTGCTGCACCCATCAGCCCATCATCTACATTAGGTATTTATCCTAATGCCATCCCTTCACTGGCCCCCCACCAACCTACAGGTCCCAGTGTGTGATGTTCCCCTCCCTGTGTCCATGTGTTCTCATTGTTCAACTCCCACTTATGAGTGAAAACATGCAGTGTTTTGTTTTCTTTTCCTGTGTTAGCTTGCTGAGAATGATGGTTTCCAGCTTCATCCATGTTCCTGAAAAAGACATGAACTCATCCTTTTTTATGACTACATAGTATTCCATGGTGTATATGTGCCATATTGTCTTTATCCAGTCTGTCATTGATGGACATTTGCGTTGGTTCCAAATCTTTGCTATTGTGATAGTGCTGCAATAAACATACGTGTGTGTGTGTCTTTATGGTAGAATGATTTATAATCTTTTGAGTATATACCCAGTAATGGGATTGCTGGGTCAAACGGTATTTCTGGTTCTAGATCCTTGAGAAATCACCACATTGTTTTCCATAATGGTTGAACTAATTTACACTCCTACCAACAGTGTAAAAGCGTTCCTATTTCTCCACATCCTCTGCAGCATCTGTTGTTTCCTGACTTTTTAATGATCACCATTCTAACTGGCGTGAGATGGTATCTCATTGTGGTTTTGATTTGCATTTCTCTAATGACCAGTGATGATAAGCTTTTTTTCATGTTTGTTGGCTGCATAAAAATGTCTTCTTTTGAGAAGTGTCTGTTCATATCCTTCGCCCACTTTTTGATGGGGTTGTTTTTTTCTTGTAAATGTGTTTAAGTTCCTTGCAGTTTCTGGATATTAGCCCTTTGTCAGATGGATAGATTGCAAAAATTTTCTCCTATTCTGTAGGTAGCCTGCTCACTCTGATAATAGTTTCTTTTGCTGTGCAGAAGCTCTTTAGTATAATTAGATCCCATTTGTCAATTTTGGCTTATGTTGCCATTGCTTTTGGTGTTTTAGTCATGAAGTCTTTGCTCATATCTATGTCCTGAATGGTATTGCCTAGGTTTTCTTCTAGGGTTTTTATGGCTTTAGGTCTTATGTTTAAGTCTTTAATCCATCTTTCAATTGTTGCTGTCTTATTGATACACTTTAATATTTTTTGTACAGTATATTTTTACTTACATTCTTTATAAGATGTGTGTTTTGAAAATATTTACTCCCAGTCTATGCCTCGTCTTCTTATTCTATTTACAATGTCTTTCAAAGAGTAGAGTTTTCCATTTTAAGGAAGTTCAACTTACTAAATATTTTCCTTTCATATATCATGCTCTTGGAGTTTTATCTAAAGTCATTAACGAACATAAGCTCATAGATAATTTTTTCAGATGTTTAATAGTTTTGCATTTTATATTCGTTTATGATATATTTTAAGTTAATTTTTGTTAAATTTGTGAGATCTGTGTTTAATTTGTTTGCATCTGGTAGTTAATTTTTCCAACATCTTTTATTGAAAATATTGCACTTTCTTCATTGAATTACATTTGCACCACTGTAATACAATCAGTTGACTGTATTTGTGTGGGTTTATGTCTTGCCTCTCTATTCTGCTTCACTAATCTATGGGTCTGTTTATGGCATCTTTTTATTATACTTTTAATGTCCCTGTGATTAACAGTGATGATCTCTTTCATTTCTGTTATCGACAACTGGTACATACTCTCATAGCCTCCTTTTTTACTTGGTGGTTGTGTCAAGAGCTCTATCACTCTTATTGACTTTAAAAAGAACAAGATTTTAATTATATTGACTTCCCTATTATTTTATTTTTAGTTTTATACCAAATCATATTTTTATTTAGATTTTTCTGATTACTTTAGGCTTATATTGCTTTCTATTTCTCTAAGAAACTAAAAGTGAAGCTCTGGTTGTTGACTGCAGATCTTTCTTTTTTCCTAGTATAAAGTGTCCTCTTAGTATTAATAGTATAAATTTTCCTCTAAGTACTGCTTTCTCTATATCCCACATATTTTGTAATATTGAATTTTTATTTTTAGTCAGCTAATTTTAAGTTTCTTTAAACTTTTTTGATTCCTATGTTACTTTTGATTCCTGTGTTACTTAGAAGTGTGTCTTTTAATCACCAAATACTTGGAAATTTTTTAGTTACGTTTCTGTTATTGATTTTTAATTTCATTTCATTATGCAGAATAAACTGTGTATGACTTCTAGACTTTTAAATGTTTAAGGCATATTTTATGGCTAAGAATAGGATCTATCTTGGTGAATGTTCCATGCGATCTTTAGGATATATTTTCTACTTCTGTTGGACAAAGTATTTTATAAACAATTAAATCTAATTGATTTATGGTCCTGTTGTGTTCAAATACATTATTACTAATTTTTAACTGTTGAATCTATCCATTACTGACGGATGAGTGTATTTATCCATTTTGCCTTTCTATAAAGGAATACTTGAAACTGGGTAATTTACAAAGAAAAGAGTTGTATTTGGCTTACAGGTTTGCAGGCTGTACGAGAAGCATGACATCAACATTTGTTTCTGGTCAGGACCAGAAAAAAAGAAGAAAAAGGGGGGTTGGCTTGTCACATGGAAAAAGAGGGAGTGAGAGGGGGTGTAAGAGATGCCACACTCTCCTAAATTACAGCTCTCTAGTTAACTTACTCATTACTTCTAAGAGGGCACCAAGTCATTCATGAAGGATCTGCCCACATTACTGAAACATCTCTCAGTAAACCCCACCTCCAACACTGGAGGTCATATTTCAACATGAGCTATGGAAAGGACAAATATAAAAACCATAACAATGGGAGTTGAATTCCTTATCTATATTAAGGATTTGTGTATTTCTCTTTGCAGTTCACTCAGTTTTTTCTTCATGTCATTTGATGTTCTCTACTACAGGTGATATTTCAACACATGCATACAATATGTAATGATCAAATCAGGGTAGATACCCATCTCTTCGAACATTTATAATTTCTCTATGAAATAGTCTTTAGGGCCAGGTGCGGTGGCTCACACCTGTAATCACAACACTTTGTGAGGCCAAGGTGGGCAGATCGGGGGTCAGGAGATTGAGACCATCCTGGCTAACACGGTGAAACCCCATCTCTACCAAAAATACAAAAACAAAATTAGCCGGGAGTGGTGGCCGGCAGGCACCTACAGTCCCAGCTACTGGGGAGGCTGAGGCGGGAGAATGGCATGAACCCGGGAGGTGGAGCTTGCAGTGAGCCAAGATGGCGCCACTGCACTCCAGCCTGGGCGACAGAGCGAGACTCCATTAAAAAAAAAAAAA
>NW_012101596.1:0-2979 GCF_000951045.1 Mandrillus leucophaeus
CACCTCTCTGACCCCAGACGTCTCACCTGTCGAATGGGTACACTAGGGAACAGCACTCACTCTATGAAGCCACCATGAGGACGAAAGAGCCAATCATCTACACTGCCAGTGTAGAACGGGCGCCCGGTAAGTGCTCAGGGATGACCCTCCTCGGTAGCTGCCCAGTGGCCAACACCAGCCACAGCATAGCCACTGTCCCCAAGTCAGCCTGGAGGGAAGAGAGCAGGTCGCACTCACCTGATTCTGATGAATCAGTTGGCCTGCGTTATGCCTCTCAGGTAGAAAACCTTCGAGTCCACAAAACTGGTCCCAGATTTGTCTCTTATACACATCTAGATGTGTATAAGAGACAGCCTGTCATCCCACCTACTTCGGGAGGCTGAGGCAGGAGAATCCCTTGAACCTGGGAGGCAGAGGTTGCAGTGAGCCGAGAAGGTGCCATTGCACTCCAGCCTCGGTGACAAGATTGAAACTCTGTTAAAAAAAAAAAAAAAAAAAAATACTTGAGACTGAGTAGTTTATAAAGGAAAGAGGTTTAATTGACTCACAGTTCAGGGAACTTACAATTATGGCAGAAGGCGAAGGGGAAGCAGGCACCTTCTTCACAAGGCGGCAGGAGGGAGTGAGTGGAGAACGAGGAAGTGCCACACTTTGAAACCATCAGCTCTCCTGAGAACTCCCTCACTCTCAGGGGAGCAGCACGGGGGAAACTGTCTCCAGATCCAATCCCCTCCCATCAGGTTCCTCCCCTGACACAGGAGGGATGAGTTTTGGGTGGGGACACAGATCCAAACCTATCAGGGTCTCAGCCTGTCTTGCAGCTCCCCGGGGCTGAGGCTGAGTACAGATCTGCTGGCCCTGATCTACAGCACCGGGGACTCTGCCTGTGCGCCCCCATCTGCTGCTTCCTGGGGTGGTGGCTGCTAGCTCAAGAGGAGTTGGATCTGCTCTCCTACCTACCCCTCTCCAGGGCCTTGTGGTGCCCTGGCCACATCCTCCCAGAGTAAGGGCAGGAAACTGGGCTCCTTGCTCTTCTTGTTGCTTGGGTAACCATCCTGGGGTCATTCGTAGGCCCCATCACTGTTTCTCCTTCTAAATGGAGAGCATTTTGGCAAATCTTCCCAGTAGAGGCCGGGGACTCATCCCTGTTATTTGTTCTAGCTTGGTAAAGCCAGGTGAAGACATCTGGGCAAGCAGAAAGTAGAGTGGCCCCCAGGAAGGGTGGGTGGAGAGTACTAGCCTTTGGGCTTTCCTGGACCAGCGTGTGAGGGGCAAGATTATCAGCAAGTAAGGTTGTCAGGGCTAACATCAGGAGGCAGTAATAATGCTGGTGTGGGGACGGCGGTGTGGCTGGCTTGGTGTGGGGCATGAGAGCCAAGCTTTGTCAGCTCGCAGAGAGGTGCCTGACCCATGAACTAGCGGCTGTGGAACCCAGTGGTTGCCCTTAGTTCCTGGATCCTGGGAGACTTCTGGAACCTGGGCCTGGGGCAGCCTAGGGGTGGAGGTGGTGGGTGACGGGGTAGGGGTCTCTGCTTCTCTCTTTCAGTAAGAGGGAGAACCAAGAAAGGCACTGAAGCATGGTCTGCAGAGAAGGCACTTGTGCAATCACCAGGAGAATGAGGGGCCTGAGTTGTCTTCATTTCTCCTAAAAACATGCATTCTCTCCCAGGACACCCTGGTGAGGGCATGAAGCACAGGGTATGTGTGTGCGTGTGTGTGCATGTGTGTGTGCGTGTGTGCATGTGTGTGTGCATGTGTGCATGTGTGTGTGCATGTGTGTGTGCGTGTGTGTGCATGTGTGCGTGCGTGTGCATGTGTGTGTGTTGCAGGGCTTTACAGTGGACAGGATGTGGGAAGGCAGCTGCAGTTCCAAGCTGCGAGTCTTTCTCAGAGAATGGTTAAGATTCCCTGGACCACAGAAAGAGTGTTTTCATTTGCACCCATTTTTATTAGCATTTAAATCTGCATTATTTGTAGCAGGTAAACCTTAAGTTGTTTAACTATTTTTAGAAACATTTACACCAGCGGTCCCCAAACTTTTTGGCACCAGAGACCAGGTTTCTTGAAGACAACTCTTCCATGGACCCGGGAGAAGGGGAAGGGATGATGCGGAGATGATTCAAGCCCATTACATTCATTGTGTGCTTTATTTCTATTATTATTTCACATATATTTCTATTATTATTTCATTCCATCTCTCCACCATCTGTGGGCTAACAGGCTGTGTTAGTTTTCTAGGGCTGTTTTACAGGACCACAGACTGGGCACCCTCAACAACAGATCTTACTGTCTCGCAATCCTGGAGGCCATGACTCCACCCTCAAGGTGTCAGCAGGGTGGGTCCCGCTGAGGCGGTGCAGGAAGGCTCTGTTCCAGGCCTGTCTCTTGGCGTGTGGGTGGCCGTCTTCTCCCTGTGACTCTTGGTTAAGTGTGACTCTGGTACGGGCTCAGAAGAGGAGAGCCGGACAGAATGTCGGTAGCATATGGAGGGAGTCGGGCCTGGTGTCTCATGCCTGGAATCTTAGCACTTTGGGAGGCCAAGACGGGAGGATCGCTTGAGGATGAGACTTCAAGACCAACCTGGCCAACATAGGGACACTCAGTCTCTTAAAAAAATAAAAACATGGAAGGAAAAAATCATCCAGATGAAGTCTCAGATGGCAATGAAGAAAATGTTACTGGAAACTGGAGGAAAGGTGACGCTTGTCATAAAGTGACAAAGAACTTGGCTGCATTGTGCTCCTAGTGTTTTCTGGAAGGCAGAGCTTGCGAGCGATGAACCTGAAATTTGAGAGAAGAAATATCTAAGCAAAGTATTGAAGGAGTACCTTCATTCTCTTGAATGTTTCTAGGAAAATGAAAGAAAAGAGGAATGATTTAGAGACAGAACTTATAATCAAAAGGGAAGTAGAACTTAAAAATTTGGGAAATTTTTAGCCTTCTCAGCCTGTCCATATTGAACAGATAAGAAAGTGTGTT
>NW_012101596.1:4558-9568 GCF_000951045.1 Mandrillus leucophaeus
ATATTATATATTTTCTTTTCCCCTTTCTTGTACAAAAGATAGTGTAGTATCCATGCTGTTGTACTTTTAAATATTCTTTTGCATCTTGTTTTTATAGAGATGTTTCTGATTTTTATAGCTTTGTTACATGTTGTGTAGATTCCATAGGTTTTCAGCCAATATCCTGTGTCTGAGTATTTAGGCTGTTTCCAGTGTTTCACTTTCACAGATAATGTTGCTACCAATAACCTGTGTATTTGCTTTCCATGTTGCTTATGGAGATGTACCATTAGGGGAACTTCCTGGAACTGACACCTGGCATGTCTAAAACAGGGCATCGTCCTCCCAAAACTTTTTCACTTTCATTTGCCGATGTTGAATGGCACCATTATCTATCCTATTACTTACGCAGAAATAAAGGGATCATCATTTCCTCTCATATGTAGTTTGTCGGCAAATGCAAATTATGCATTCTTAGCCTTTCATTGTTTTCTACCTTCATTTTCTTACAGATCTTCTTAGTTGGTTTATTATACTAGTCTGCTAACTAGTCTCATTTCTTTCCTAATACTCCCTACTGCTACTAGATGTGTCTTTCGTAAAGCCAAAGGTTTGTTCATTTCACCCAGACCTTCCTTTGCCCAGACCTTCCATTTCCTGGCCTCTACCTACTTCTCTAGCCTCATCTCTACTTCTAACCATACTGAACTACTTGCAGATTCCCCAAACATATCCTGTTCTATCAATCCTCTTTTGCACTAGAATGCCTCTTTTTTACCTTCTACATTTCTTTCTTTCTTTGTTTCTTTTTTTCTTTCTTTCTTTATTTCTTTTTTTTTTTTTTTACCATTTGTGTGGACAATGGAGTCATGCTTGTTACCAGGCAGATCTTGAACTCCTGGGCTCAAGCGATCCTTCTGCCTCTGCCCACCTAAGTGCTAGGATTACAGACATGAGCCACCGCATCCAGGCCACATTTCATTTTAATAAGTTTCAAGCAAGACTTTTTGCTAGGTCAGATGTAGTTCCCCTGTTTACCCTTACCATCTTGTGCTTACCTACATTGACTTGTCTTTTTTTCCCTGAGACTTTGGGCTCCTATGGACTTTTGGGTTCCTATGGACAGGGCATTCCTTCTGTTCTGCTTTCTTGGCACAGCCTGGAGCATAGCAGACACTCAATAGTTTGTGAATATATGAATAAACTTGATCTGATTACAGATTTCTTTTTTAAAAAGTCTCTTTAGGTATTCGTTTACATGTTCACTGCAAAAAATCCAAACTGCTCAGAGGCATATATAAAATGAACGTTTTCCATTACCCATCTCACTCTCTAGTGGGAACTATGGTTAATAGTTCAATATTGGCAAGAAAAACACAAAATAGATTTTCCAGTTACTATAGAATAAAAGTATTCACTATTTTGTTCTTAAAGATTATCTCTTTTCATTTAGGCAATGATAGTAAGAAATGCCAAAGACAGAGCTCTCACAAAAACAGAATGGAATATTCTGGAGGAAGTAAAGTGGATTTAATATATGCCTTTCAGACTGGTGGAAAGCTCTATCTCATCCTTGAGTATCTCAGTGGTCAGTACACAGAGTTTGGTGTAATTATTTGCATTGACTCCAGAAACTGGGTCAAAAGGTTATTTTTCAATGGAAAAATACTTTTGCCCATTATGAGCAAATAGTGCTTAAAATTGATGAGTACACTGAAGGACAAAATTCAGATGTGACCACATGTTTCTATTGGCAGACAAATATGGAGGAAACTTAAGATTTTTTCTCTCATCTGTAAAATTTTATTTTAATTCCTTTATAATCATTCACTTAACAGAAAAACAAATACCTAAGTGATGCAGAGCCATCAAATTGTACTGGGGTAAGATACTGTAATTTAAATCATTGGGAGGATTATTTAACATACTGATTATTTTTGGAATTGAGTGTTGAAACAAGACTTTTTAGTTTAATGTAGCCTTAGTGATGGGGTATGTAGCATACAATGGAGATCATCCACATTTCCCAGGGCTTACCACCTTGTAGGAACTTGTTGCTTCCATATCATTTCTAGATCACAGATATCTATTTCTTTTTTTCTTTTTTTTTTTTTTTGAGATGCAGTTTTGCTCGTGTCACACAGGCTGGAGTGCAATGGTGTGATCTTGGCTCACTGCAACCTCTGCCTCCCGGGTTCAAGCAATTCTTCTGCCTCAGCCTCCCGAGTAGCTGGGACTACAGGTATGCGCCACCACACCGGGGTATTGTTTTGTATCTTTAGTAGAGCCGTTGGCCAGGCTGGTCTTGAACTCCTGACCTCAGGTGATCTGCCCACCTTGGCCTTTCAAAGTGCTGGTATTACAGGTGTGAGCCACTGTGCCCACCTGGAAAAACTTTATTTTGACATAATTTCATACTTAAACAGTTTCAAGGGTAGTATAAAGAATTCCTATGCCAGGCTCAGTGACTCATGCCTATAATCCCAGCACTTTGGGAGGCCAAGGTGGGTGGATCATGAGGTCAGGAGTTTGAGATCAGTCTGGCTAACATAGTGAAACCCCGTCTCTACTAAAAATAAAAAAATTAGCCGAGCATGCTGGCCTGCTCCTGTAATCCCAGCTACTCGGGAGGCTGAGGCAGGAGAACTGCTTGAACCTGGGAGGTGGAGGTTGTGGTGAGCCGAGATGGAGACACTAAACTCCAACCTGGGCAACAGAGTGAGACTCAGTCACACACACAAAAAATAAAATAAAATAAAATAAATTCCTATATATTTCTCACCTGGATTCCCCAAATGTTGCCATTTCACCACATTTATTTTGTTTTATCCTTCTTTGTATATGTGTATATGTGTATACATATATATACGCATGCATACAAAATTTTTTTTTTTTTTTGAGACAAAGTCTTGTACTGTCGCCCAGACTGGAGTAGGTAGCCTGATGTTGGCTCACTGCAAGCTCCACCTCCCAGGTTCATGCCATTCTCCTGCCTCAGCCTCCCAAGTAGGTGGGACTACAGGAGCACAGCATCATGCCCAGCTAATTTTTTTGTATTTTTAGTAGAAATGGGGTTTCACCGTGTTAGCCAGGATGGTCTCGATCTCCTGACCTCGTGATCTGCCCACCTCGGCCTCCCAAAGTGCTGGGATAACAGGCATGAGCCACCACGCCTGGCCAATTTTTTTGAACTGTTTAAGAGTGTTACAGACATGATTTCCCTTTACCCCTAAAATTTCAGTGTATGTTTTCTTTCTTTCTTTTTTTCTTTTTTTTTTTTCTGAGATGGAGTCTCACTCTGTTGCCCAGACTGGAGTGCAGTGATGCAATCTCGGGCTCACTATAACCTCTGCCTCCCGAGTAGCTGGGCTTACAGACACCCACCACCACGCCCAGCTAAGTTTTGTATTTTTAGTAGAGATGGAGTTTCACCACATTGGCCAGGTTGGTCTCAAACTCCTGACCTTAGGCAATCAGCCCACCTCGGCCTCCCAAAGTGCTGGGATTACAGGCATGAGCCACTGCGCCTAGCCTATTCAGTGTATATTTTCTAAACTCAAGGACAGTATCTTACATAACTATACTAAAATGATCAGAAATAGAAAATTAACATTGATGCAATTATAACTCTCCTTAGTTTCCTTTAATCTGGAACATTTCCTCAGTTTTTCTTTAACTTTCATGATCTTGACATTTTTGATTAGTACAGGTCAGTCAGTTTGTAGAATGCTTTGGGTGTAGCTGATGTTTCCCTACTATTAGATTCAGGTTATGCAATTTTGGCAGGACCATTGAAGTGACATTGGTCTGCCCGCCTTAGCTTCCCAAATTGCTGGGATTACAGGCATAACTCACCTCCCCCCCGCCGCCAGAATCAGTTTATTCTTGCTGTTTATTTGCAACAACAAACATAAACATCAGAGAGACTGATAATCTATACAACTACAGATCCAGCACAGTGAGCCTTGACTACAACTGCATGCTGCTACAGACAGCTCAATTTACGCTAATCTGGGCTGTGGGTAGACTTGGCAATTCACACCCCAGAGGAGCACCCAGCTGACCCAGGGTATCTAGAAGGTGGTAGCAGCTGCTAATCCTTAGATGTCTGCAGAATAATCCATGAGGTAGTTAATTGCTTCAAACTCTTAGAAAATGATGTATGAACAATCGAGGCTCATAGAAACATTCCAGATTATACTCCTCCACCCTCCTTTTTTTTTTTTTTAAGGAGAAATGATATACTTAACTAAATATATCATGGGAATCAGTGTCTCTTCCTTCCTCTCATCAACACCTTGTCACTCCCCAAAACCTGGATTCTGATCTGAATTCTAAGTCACAGGATAGAAAAGGGGAGGGATGGAATAGTTAACTTCTTCTTTGATTTATAAGGTTGAGTGTATCAGACGGTTCTGTGAAAATAAAAGCTATACTTCTTCTGTATCAGAGTGTAGTATATATTTCCACTTGAATCAATAGGTCATTGTGCCTTTTCTGGGAAATGAACCTCAAATACTAGAGTCCCTGAGGTTGTTGAACCACTTGTTATGACAGTCCAGTAAAGAAAGCTAAACTTGAACTAAAATGATCTTTGTATAAGGTGGTAAGTTTTTTACTTTCTGGGTCAGCGATGATTGATTCATACCGTCTGGCAATTTTATTTCTTTCCTCTAATCGGTAGCATTGGGCAGAATGAGTTACCTTGTTATAGTGACTTTCTGAGGCCATTTTCAGAACTCTTCACAGTTCACTGTGATAAAAGCTAGATATTTGAAGTACTATCCCACACCTTTGTTTAAAAGGTACAGAATATGTTTATTAGCGTCTGTGTACTTAAACTGGACTTCATAAAACAGTTTTCCCAGGATTTTTCTTTTTCAGGATGGTAGAGGATTCTGTATATACTTAAAGCTAAAGCCTTAGACAGGTTATTTCACTTTTTTCTCTATCTTTATTTTCTCTTTACTAGACAGATTATATCATTGGCAAAAGGTGACTTCGCCCTAACCTTAAACAGTTAGTGTCCCA
>NW_012101596.1:12378-18370 GCF_000951045.1 Mandrillus leucophaeus
CGCCGCCAGAATCAGTTTATTCTTGCTGTTTATTTGCAACAACAAACATAAACATCAGAGAGACTGATAATCTATACAACTACAGATCCAGCACAGTGAGCCTTGACTACAACTGCATGCTGCTACAGACAGCTCAATTTACGCTAATCTGGGCTGTGGGTAGACTTGGCAATTCACACCCCAGAGGAGCACCCAGCTGACCCAGGGTATCTAGAAGGTGGTAGCAGCTGCTAATCCTTAGATGTCTGCAGAATAATCCATGAGGTAGTTAATTGCTTCAAACTCTTAGAAAATGATGTATGAACAATCGAGGCTCATAGAAACATTCCAGATTATACTCCTCCACCCTCCTTTTTTTTTTTTTTTTAAGGAGAAATGATATACTTAACTAAATATATCATGGGAATCAGTGTCTCTTCCTTCCTCTCATCAACACCTTGTCACTCCCCAAAACCTGGATTCTGATCTGAATTCTAAGTCACAGGATAGAAAAGGGGAGGGATGGAATAGTTAACTTCTTCTTTGATTTATAAGGTTGAGTGTATCAGACGGTTCTGTGAAAATAAAAGCTATACTTCTTCTGTATCAGAGTGTAGTATATATTTCCACTTGAATCAATAGGTCATTGTGCCTTTTCTGGGAAATGAACCTCAAATACTAGAGTCCCTGAGGTTGTTGAACCACTTGTTATGACAGTCCAGTAAAGAAAGCTAAACTTGAACTAAAATGATCTTTGTATAAGGTGGTAAGTTTTTTACTTTCTGGGTCAGCGATGATTGATTCATACCGTCTGGCAATTTTATTTCTTTCCTCTAATCGGTAGCATTGGGCAGAATGAGTTACCTTGTTATAGTGACTTTCTGAGGCCATTTTCAGAACTCTTCACAGTTCACTGTGATAAAAGCTAGATATTTGAAGTACTATCCCACACCTTTGTTTAAAAGGTACAGAATATGTTTATTAGCGTCTGTGTACTTAAACTGGACTTCATAAAACAGTTTTCCCAGGATTTTTCTTTTTCAGGATGGTAGAGGATTCTGTATATACTTAAAGCTAAAGCCTTAGACAGGTTATTTCACTTTTTTCTCTATCTTTATTTTCTCTTTACTAGACAGATTATATCATTGGCAAAAGGTGACTTCGCCCTAACCTTAAACAGTTAGTGTCCCACTTTATGGATGGTACCTTGTTCTTGACATCTGTGAGAAAAGTTTGAGGCAAGAAAAGTTAAATGGAAGGATAGATTAAGGTGTTATATGACATGTCCAAACACTGCACATACTTGGAATTCTGAGAATAATCATGCTGTAATCTTTCACTGTAGGTCCTGTGAAACTAAGAGAGTTCAGGCTATGTAAAGAATCTATTCATGGTGGAACAGTCACACACACATTTTGTGCAACAATAGAAGACATGTGAGCTGCATGTTAAATATAATTGGTTTGAGGGTAATAGCTAATTTTACTTGTTTTAAGGAACAGTATCTGTTTTCTGTACCCTCATTGACTCTGTATACTGTTTTTAAAATTCTAATTCAGATGATATGCAAATGGGTGAAGTTTTAAGCATATTATTTTTCTCACTGTGGGGCCCCTGAAATCTTGATGAGAAGTGGCCACAATCATGCTGTGGATTGGTGGAGTTTGGGAGCATTAATGTATGACATGCTGACTGGAGCCGTAGGTGCACAGTTAAAAGCTGCATGTATTATGGTCTGTGCTGACTCACTGTAGCAAGAGACCTGTCCTGTGCTTTCTGAAAATGTTACCAGTGGAGTTTTCAAAGCCCAGAGATTTGTTATTAGCAGTTTAACGCTAATAAAGCTGTATGATTATATGGGATCCCATACTTTCAGAAACATTTTCATTTAAATGATCTATGTCATGGCAGGCCTGTGAAATAGATGTTGAACAGATAATGCCCTCATTTTATAAATGGAGAAATTGAAGCATAAAATCACACAGCTCACTTATTATCACACAGCAAGTTAATGGTGGAAACACAGGCTTCCCTCCAGGACACTGCTACTTCCTCTGTCCTGTTGCTTAAAACTGCACTTCTGCCGGGCACAGTGGTGCATGCCTGTAGCCCAGGCCACTCAGGAGGCTGAGGTGGGAGGATCATTTGAGCTAAGGATTAGTCATAGAATCTAGCCTTGACAACATCGCGAGACCCTGTCTCTAAAACAAAATAAAGGTGTTTAGCAGTTAGCCCATTTCACAGCATACATTTTTGATCTCCAAGCATAACGAATTCAGGAAATGGATAATATTGTTATTTAAAATTTGTTTCTTACATGCTAATATTTTTCACTCCCTGTTAATATTTTTCACTTGTCTTCTACTCTTAGCCCCCATTCACTGGGGAGAATAGAAAGAAAACAACTGACAACATCCTCAAATGTAAACTCAATTTGCCTCCCTACCTCACACAAGAAGCCAGAGATCTGCTTAAAAAGGTAAGGTTCTAAAATGATCACTGACACTGTAAGATTCAATGACTAGGATTTAACTGGATAAAATTTAATGTATATTTTGAATAATATATATTGAACAAAGAAAGGCTTCAGTTTTTGAAGGCGAAGTACAGATTTGTTTAACGACTTTCTTTTCATATTCTTTTTTTTTAATTCTTTTTTTTTTGTGATGGAGTCTCGCTCTGTCGCCCAGGCTGGAGTGCAGTGGCATGATCTTGGCTCACTGCAACCTCAGTCCCCCAGGTTCCAGCGATTCTCCTGCCTTAGCCTCTCGAGTAGCTGGGATTACAGGCCCCCGCCACCACGCCTGGCTAATTTTTCTATTTTTAATAGAGACACGGTTTCACCATGTTGGTCAGGCTGGTCTGGAACTCCTGACCTCAGGTGATCCACCTGCCTTGGCCTCCCAAAGTGCTGGGATTACAGACCCTTAAACAATTACTCAGTAGTAATTAGTAAGCTTTTTTTCTTTTCTTTTCTTTTCTTTTCTGAGATAGAGTCGTGCTCTGTCATCCAGGCTGTAGTGCAATGGCATGATCTTGGCTCACTGCAACCTCTGCCTCCCAGGTTCAAGTGATTCTCCTGCCTCAGTCTCCCTAGTAGCTGGGATTACAGGCATGCCCCATCACGCCAGGCTAATTTTTGTACTTTGAGTAGAGAAGAGGTTTCACCATGTTGGCCATGCTCATCTTGAACTCCCAACCTCAGGTGAACCACCTGCCTCAGCCTCCCAAAGTGCTGGGATTACAGGCATGAGCCACCGTGCCCGGCCAGTAAACTATATTTTCTCAAGGCAAAGTAGACATGCAAAGTCTAAAAAGGAAAAAATCAGTTTGACTAAGGTTCTTTATCCAGGCTTTTTTTTTATTTTTAATCACTTTCAAGCTGCTGAAAACAAATGCTGCTTCTCGTCTGGGAGCTGGTCCTGGGGACGCTGGAGAAGTTCAGGTAGGGACTGGCATCTTTGGTATTTTGTGGGGAAGATAATGTTAGTTTTATGTATTTCTGAGGGTTTTATGTAATTGCTTATAAATTTAGCTTATTTTGTGACTTGTAACTTCAAAAAGGTGATTAATTTATCAATCCAGCAAAGTCTATTCCCCTCAACTTTTCTTTATATATATATATTTTTTTTCCTAGGCTCATCCATTCTTTAGACACATTAACTAGGAAGAACTTCTGGTTCGAAAGATGGAGCCACCCTTTAAACATCTGTTGGTAAGTGTACTTGAAAGTGCACTTTGGGTGCAGTGGCTCACGCCCGTAATCCTAAAACTTTAAAGGGCCGAGGTGGGAGGATTGTTTGAAGCCAGGAGTTCAGGACCACCATGGGCAACATAACAAGACTCCATCTCTACAAACCTGGGTGTGGTGCCATGTACCTGTAAGTCCCAGCTACTTGCGAGACTGAGGCAGGAAGATCGCTTGAGATTTTTTTAGAATAAGAAAAATCTGAGCAGACAGAAGCATTATTTTTATTAGCAGTTCAAAGACCTCTGGTTTATCCTCTCTTCAGCATCTTTGTTTTTATTATTTATTTATTTTATTTTGAGACGGGGTCTCACTCTGTCACCCAGGATGGAGTGCAGTAGCACGATCACAGTTCAATGCAGCCTTGACCTCCCCAGGCTCAGGTGATTCTCCCACCTCAGCTTCCGGAATAGCGGCAACTACAGACACATGTCACCACGCCTGGCTAATTTTTTGTAGAAACAGGGTTTCTCCATGCCGCCCAGGCTGGTCTTGAACTCCTGGGCTCAAGTGATCCACCCACCTCAGCCTCTCAAAGTGCTGGGATTGCAGGTGTGAGCTTCTACACCCAGCCAAGCATCTTTTATTTTTGTACTATCTTTTAAAGAACTAAAGCCAGTGGCAGTTGACTGTATTAGCTGTTTAGGTCAGTTTCCTAAGACAATTAAATATTTCAGGTAGTTGGGACTTTTCTTTTTTTGGTTTGTTTTATTTTCCTTAATTTAACTATTTTAAATATGATTTTCTGGGAATTTTTTCCTCAAACTATAGAATAGATGTGCATTCGTTTACCTGGGCTTGCTGAAACAAAGTACCACAAACCGGGTGGCTGAGACAACAGAAATGTATTATCTCTTAGATCCAGAGACTAGAAGTTCTACATCACGTTGTTAGAGTTGGTTTCTTTGATGACTGTGAGGAACTGTATGTTCCTTGCCTCTCCCCCGGCTTCTGTAAGAGTAAAAGGTATACCAACCTGAGATTCTTTTCCTTTAAAAAGCTGTAAACGAAAATTAGAAACCTTTTTTTTTTTTTTTTTAAATAAGAAAGAAAAGACTACACATTATTTCAGTGGCTTTTTAAAAATGCGTTCCCAGGCAGGGCGCGGTGGCTCAAGCCTGTAATCCTAGCACTTTGGGAGGCCGAGACGGGCGGATTCCGAGGTCAGGAGATCGAGACCATCCTGGCTAACACGGTGAAACCCCGTCTCTACTAAAAAAAAAAAACTAGCTGGGCGAGGTGTCGAGCGCCTGTAGTACCAGCTACTCCAGAGGCTGAGGCAGGAGAATGGCGTAAACCCAGGAAGCGGAGCTTGCAGTGAACTGAGATCCGGCCACTGCACTCCAGCCTGGGTGACAGAGCGAGACTCCATCTCAAAAAAAAAAAAAAAAAAAAAAAAAACGTGTTCCCACTAGAGGGCATCCTTTTCTCCTTAAAATTTTAGTTCATAGTTTTTGTTTGTTTTCCAGATCTTCTAAATATACAAAACAATGAGAAAGGATGGGGGATTACAAATATAACACCTTAACCTTATAATGTAGCTTGTCCAAGTTACCATTTTACAAACTAGTGATTTCTCAACTTCTTTATGACACAGCATGACTAAGCTAGATTTTTTTTTTTTTTGGAGATGGAGTGCCGCTCTGTTACCAGGCTGGAGTGCAGTGGCACAGTCTCAGCTCACTGCCACCTCTGCCTCCCGGGTTCAAGCGATTCTTTTTCCTCAGCCTCCCGAGTAATGGGATTACAGGCACGCACCACCCAGGCCCGGCTAATTTTTGTATATTTAGTAGAGATGGGGTTTCACCGGGTTGGCCAGGCTGGTCAGGAACTCCTGACCTCAGGTGATCTGCCCTCCTCGGCCTCCCAAAGCCCTGGGATTACAGGCGTGAGCCTCCGTGCCCAGCCGTGACTAAGCTAGATTATTCAGTGATGGCTTGCACATGTTATTATTTGGTTAACTCAGTTTTTGCAGAATATATGTAGTGTAAGGTAAATGAAACCTAAATGTTTTTTAATGTAATGGATATCAGTGCTATCTAGACAACTAGTGGTTATTCAGCTTTGCCTCTCAAGGCATTATTTTATAATATTTGAACTCTTGTTGCAGTTATAATACTTTTCAGAACTTTGATTTGAATATTTTTTTTTTAAACGGAGTCTTGCTCTGTCGCCCAGGCCAGAGTGCAGTGGCGTGATCTTGGCTCACTGTAACCTCCACCTCCCAGCTAATTTTTGTATTTTTAGTAGAGATGGGGTTTCATC
>NW_012101596.1:19687-21216 GCF_000951045.1 Mandrillus leucophaeus
ATCCCTTATGTGAACCATTTAGGTAGCTTTGAATTAAATCACAAGAGTAGAGTGAGCAAGGGATAAGTATCAGCATCTTTTTACTGAAAGATACAGTGTTTATCAATATCACCATGCACAGTTGCCTTAAGCTTTGTTCATCTATACTTGCCAGGAGGCATCCCCACCTAGAAAGAGAAGGCAGGCCTACAGAATAATGTCAGGCTACACACCAAAAAGTTCAGAGCTGGATTTACCTTCCTGGCACCTAAATTCACAGTACAATTGTTTGTCAGTATTATTATACCATCATACCATCATATTAAACTTTCATTTGTGAACCTAAATAGGTATCATAGGTATCCCCCCCCTCTACATTCATTATTTTCAGTGTTGTGCTTAAAGCATCATCATGCATGAAAGCTGTTTTGTTTTTGTTTGAGATAGGGTCTCACTCTGGCACCCAGGCTGGAGCACGTGGCACAATCTCCACTCACTGCAGCCTCAACCTCCTAGGCTCAAGTGATCCTCCCACCTCAGTCTGAGTAGTAGGGACTACAGGCACTCACCACCACACCTGGCTAATTTGTGTATGTTTTTTGTAGAGACGGGGTTTCTCCATGTCTCCCAGGCTGGTCTCAAACTCCTGCACTCAAACAATCTGCCCGCCTTGGTTTCCCAAAGTGTTGGTATTGATGACAGGCCTGAGCTGCTGCGCCTGGCCTGGAAGCTATTTTGAATAAGCAAATTTTTAAGTATTCCGTCTCTTTGCTCAAGTATCTTTTTTAGTAATACTTTCTTTGCCCACGCTGCCCTTCACTGGTTTATGTTTCTCCATAGCACTTACTTCCACCGTGCTCTGCAACTTCTTTTCTTTTTTTGGAGTCAGGGTTTACTCTGTCTGCAGGCTAGAGTGCAGTTGCATGATCATAGCTCACAGCAGCCTCGACCTCCTGGGCTGAAGCAATTCTCCCACCTCAGCCTCCTGAGAAGCTGGGTCTACAGGCACGCACCACCACACTTAGCCAACTTTTATTTTTATGCTTGTCTTCACGCACTAAATGTTAGTTTCTTGGGGGCAGGGCTTTGTTTTGTTCATTGCTATATCCTCGGCATCTAAAACATATTACATATTAGATAATCAATATTTGTTGAATTTGCTGAAAAATTGCCACCATGATGCCATCATTTGGCTGTCATTGTAAGTTGATCAGGGAGTCTCACTGCAGCTTTTGAGATCAAGGATCTCGAAGGATATTTTGAAAAGTAATTTAAAAGGTTGTGTATATTACTGAGATCAAATTGCATTCTAGGAAAGTAATAAAATAATCTTATAGCTCACGCCTGGAATCCCAGCACTTTGGGAGGCCGAGGTGGGCGGATCACGAGGTCAGGAGATCAAGAACATCCTGGCCAATGTGATGAAACCCTCTCTCTACTAAAAGTACAAAAATTAGCCGGGCGAGGTGGCGGGCGCCTGTAGTCCCAGCTACTTGGAAGGCTGAGGCAGGAGAATGGCGTGAACCCGGGAGGTGGAGCTTGCAGTGAGC
>NW_012101596.1:24936-25270 GCF_000951045.1 Mandrillus leucophaeus
GCACACAGACAAAAGATTCCCCCTGGGAACGTATTTAAGAGTGAAATTACCATATCATAGGAGGTATATGTGTTTAATTTGACTAAAATATGAAGAAATTTTTCAAAGTGGTTGTGCTGACGTACATTCCCACCAGCAGGGTATAAGCACTTCTGCTGCCCTTTATCTTCAGTAACACTTGACATCATGAAACTTATAGTTTCTTACCAGTTTGGTAAATGTAAAATGCTAGCTCACGGATGTTAATCATGCACTTCTTTGATGACTAATGAGACTGAGCGTCTTTTCATATGTTTACTGGCCATTTATGTTTGTTGTTCTTTGAGTGCCCTTT
>NW_012101596.1:26391-29546 GCF_000951045.1 Mandrillus leucophaeus
CCCGGCTAGTTTTTTGTATTTTTTAGTAGAGACGGGGTTTCACTGTGTTCGCCAGGATGGTCTCGATCTCCTGACCTCGTGATCCACCCGTGTCGGCCTCCCAAAGTGCTGGGATTACAGGCTTGAGCCACCGCGCCCGGCCTCGTAGGCTGTTAAAAGACCAAGAAAAACTCTTAACATAGTTGGATTTATCTCTTACTTTTTGATTTGGAGTGTGTGTGTGTGTTTGAGAAAGAGAAAGAAAGATTTAAGAAATTGTTTTCTACTTTAGGCTGATCAAAATATTCTATATGGTCTTCTAGAGATATTTTTCAATGTTCTTTTGAATCTGTCTTTAAACCATGTGGAATTGATTTTTTGTGTGTATGGGATATGGGGAAGAGATCTAATTCTGTTTTCCCCACATGTAGATAATCACCTGTTCAGCACTATTTATTGTCCACTCCCTTCTTTTCTCAGTGTCCTTTAGTGACCTTGCTGTGGTAAAACAGATTTCAACCTCCGCTTCTGGGCTTTCCATTCTATTCCAAAGGCCGGTTTGTCTCTACGCTGGTGCCATTCCTTTTTCTTATAGTTATTATAGCTTTATAATTTGTTATTGTATTACTTATTATTTATCAGTGTAGCTCTATATATATATAAAACAAATCCCTCTATCTCGTTTTTCTTGGGAGCATCTTGACTGTCCTTGGCCCTTTTTGTAACTTGTATCAGCGTTTGAGTCAGCTTACCATATCCCACAAAAAAATTCTTTTTAAATTTTGGTTATAATTGTATTGAATCTACAAATCAGTTGACATTTTATTATGAACCTTCCAGTCCATGAAGTTGGTATCTGTATTTTTTAAAGTCCTTTAGTGTCTTTGAATACATTTTTACTCATTTGCTTCATAAAAGGCTACCTATCTTTGGTTAGATTTATTCAGAGGCACTTTTAAAAAATGCTGTTGCAAATGGCATATTTTTTTATTGCAGTACATAGCATAGCATAAAATTTATTTTAAGCCCTTTTAGGTGTACAATTCAGTAGCATTAAGTATATTCACATTCTTGGAACCATCACCACTGTCCATCTCCAGAATTCTTCCATTATCCCAGACTTCAAAACTCCCTACCCACTAAACTGTAACTCCCCATTCTCCCTTTCCTCCAGCTTCTGGTCGCTAGGGCTACAGGCACAGGCCACAATGCCCAGCTAATTTTTAAATGTTTTTGTAGACAGGATCTCTCTATGTTGCCCAGGCTGGTCTTGAACTCCTGGCCTCAAGCCATCCCTCTGCCTTGCCTTGCCAAAGTGCTTGGGATTACAGGTGTTAGGCACAACACCCAGTTATTTCTTTTAACAAGTTAAGAATTATTTGATATCCAGTTCTGATACGAACTCATGACTGATTCTGCTGCTCCTGCTAGTTCTTTCTGATGGTGCTTTGCTTTTTTGTATTTTATGATTTAAATTATGAACTTATTCCTTGGATGTTAATATATGCCAGATGCTTGCTGTCAATTCTAATTTAAGACCACTTAAAATTCTTGACCCAAGGTCTTTGGAACCATTTGATAGAATTTGGGCTATAAACCCATGAGGACTGGTTTGTAGTTATGGCTTTTGGTTGTTATTTTGTGCCCCCAGGGCAGGGGGCTTTCACTAGGGTAATTTTTGTAATCCCCTAGGGAGGATTTCTAGCCCACCCATGCATTGTGAGAGTATATTAGGATCTTGGTTTTATGAGGAATCTTCTGTTAATTATCCCACCTTCAGTAGGCCTTTGTCCTGTAATGCTGTGGAACTTAAACTTAGATTTTTACCTGCTTTGGCAAATACCCTCATTGTGAAAAGCCCTCTTTAGTGCTTCCAGTCAGTCACCAGTCCCTCTTCATCTTGGTTTTTACCTTCTTGCTGGCTTATCAAGGTTTTTTTTTTTGTTTTTTTTTTTGAGGTGGAGTCTCGCTCTGTCACACAGGCTGGAGTGCAGTGGCTTGGTCTCGGCTCACAGCAACCTCCACCTCCTGGGTTCTAGCGATTCTCCTCCCTCAGCCTCCGGAGTAGCTAGGATTACAGGTGTTTGCCACCAAGCCCGGCTAATTTTTTGTATTTTTTTTTTTTTTTCAGTAGAGACGGGGTTTCACCATGTTATCCAGGATGGTCTCCATCTCCTGACCTCGTGATCCGCCCACCTCGGCCTCCCGAAGTCCTGGGACTACAGGCCTGAGCCACCATGCCTGGCCTATATCAAGGCATTTTTTAAGGGGGGAAAAGGGTGATTACATTGTGTCAGTCATTTTACTTTATTTAATTTTAAGTGGTTTTTTGTTTGTTTTTAGTTTTGGTTTTGGTTTTTTTGGTTTTTTTTTGGATACAAAGTCTTGCTCTGTTGCCCAGGCTAGAGTGCAGTGGCGTGATCTCAGCTCACTGCAACCCCACCTCCTGGGTTTAAGCAATTCTTGTGCCTCAGCCTCCCAAGTAGTTGGGATTACAGGCACCTGCCAGCAAGCCCAGCTAATTTTTGCATTTTTAGTAGAGACGGGGTTTCAACATGTTGACCAAGGCTGGTCTTGGAATTCTGACCCCAAGTGATCCACCCACCTTGGCCCGCCAAAGTACCGGGATTACAGGCGTGAGCCACCGCGCCCAGCCTGTATCAGTCATTTTAAATTATTTTCATCTGGAGTATACAAATCAGAGTAATGAATCCAGCACATGGCTAAAAATTCCCATATCATTTTACTAAGTCATTTCTAGTCATTTTGGAAAGGATATGTGGCATTAAATGAGCACTTGAAACATTCATAGAAATGAAATCAAGAGTGGCCTTTATAACTGGTAACAAAAGATATTTCTTTTTTTTATAGGTGTCAGCTATGATGCATGTTTAAAAGGAAATTTTCGAGGTTGCAGATGTAAGTGTTTAATTTGCTACGATTACGATCTTTGTGCATCTTGTTATGAAAGTGGTGCAACAACGACAAGGCATACAACTGACCACCCAATGCAGTGCATATTAACAAGGGTAGATTTTGGTAAGTAATTAAAAATTTAATGAATTACATCATTTAGAATTGTATGTACGTGTGAAGAAGTAAAGGCAAAGTGTTCTAAAACTCCCCAGCAGCATACCATGAGGCCCCAGATTCATTAAACATGAAATAAATCTTAC
>NW_012101596.1:30792-38786 GCF_000951045.1 Mandrillus leucophaeus
AGTTGATTAGAAGACATTGTAAGAAAATATATAAATGTTTCATGCTATAATTTTTTTAAATTTATTTATTTTTTGAGACAGAGTTTCACTCTTCTCGCCTAGGCTGGAGTGCAATGGCGCCATTGGTTGGCTTACTGCAACCTCCACCTCCTGGGTTCAAGCTATTCTCCTGCCTCAGCCTCCTGAGTAGCTGGGATTACAGGTGCCTGCCACCATGCCCAGAAAATTTTTGTATTTTTGGTAGAGACAGGGTTTCGCCATGTTGGCCAGGCTGGTCTTGAACTCCCAATCTCAGGTAATCCACTTGCGGGCCTCCCAGGGTGCTGAGATAACAGACATGAGCCACCACACCTGGCTTCATACTATAATTTCTTACCTAGCCCCACACTTTTTGTCCTGTTTATTTCAGCCATCCTAGTAGGTGTAAAGTAGTATCTCAGGTGGTTTTGATTTATATTTATCTGAAATATAAATTATGAGCATATTTTCTTGTGCTTATGGGCCATTTGTATATCTACTGTGAAGAAATACCTAGATCCTTTGCCCATTTTTTAATTGGATAATATGTCTTTCTTATTGAATTGTAATAGTTTTTTATTCCATAGATAAGTGTTTTTATCTGATAGATGATTTGCAAAAATGTTCTCCCATTCTGTGGGTTGTGTTTTCACTTTCTTGGTGGTGTGCTTTGAAGCACAAAAGTCCTAATTCTGATAATGTCCCATTTATGTATTTTTTCATTTGTTGTGCATTTGGTGCTGTATCTAGAAAATCACTGCCTAATTCAAAGTCACGAAGATTTAAACCTATGTGTTCTTCTAAGAGTTTTATAGTTTTAGCTCTTATATTTAGATATATGACCCATTTAGAATTAATTTTTATATATGGAATGAGGTAAAGCGCCAACGTTATTCTTTTGCATGTGAATATTCAGTTGTCCCAATATCTTTTGTTGGAAAGACTATTCTTTATCCAATGCATTGTCTTGGCACTCTTGTTAAAGATAGGTTGACTGTAAATGAGGGTTTATTTCTAGACTCTCAGTCTATTCCATCGATCTATATGCCTGGTGTTTTTGTTTGTATTTTGACACAGAGTCTCACTCTGTCACCCAGGCTGGAGTGCAGTGGTGTGATCTTGGCTCACTGCATCCTCTGCTTCCCAGGCTCAGGCAATCCTCCACCCTCAGCCTTCCAAGTAATTGGGATCACAGGTGGAAGCCACCACGCCTAGCTGATTTTTTAAATTTTTGTGGAAATGGGGTTTCGCCACATTGCCCAGGCTGGTGTCAAACTCCTGAGCTCAACGTGATCTGCCCGCCTCAGCCTCCCAAAGTGCTGAGATTACGGGCGTGAGCCACCGTGCCAAGCCTATATGTCTGTCTTTATGCCAGTACTACACTGTCTTGATTTCTGTAGCTTCATAGTAAGCTTTGAAATCAAGAAGACTAAGTCTTCCACCTTTGTTCTTTTTCAAGATTATTTTGGGTATTTTGTGTCTCTTTCATTTCTGTATTTTAGATTCAGCTTGTCAGTTTCTGCAAAGAAGCCAACTAGGATTTTGAATGGAATTATGTCGAATCTGCAGATTCGTCTGGAGAGTACTGCCATCTTAATAATACTAAATCTGCTGATCCATGAACATGGTATATGTTTCCATTTATGTAGGTCTTTAATTTCTTTTGACACACTTCTGCGGTTATCACAGTATGAGTTTTGCACTTCCATTGAATTTATTCCTAAGAATAGATGGTCCCCAGTTTATGATGGTTCAGCTTATGATTTTTTTAATCTTATAGTAGTGCAAAAGCAATATATGTTCAGTAGAAACAGAACTTTAAATACATACAACCATGCTGTTTTCATTTTCAGTGCAGTCTTCAATAAATTCATAAAATAGGCTTCATTTTAGGTGATTTTGCCCAACTGTAGGCTTACATGAGTGTTCTGAGCACATTTAATGTAGACTAGGCTTAGCTATGATGTTTGGTAGGTTAGGTGTATTAAATGCATTTTCAACTTAAAATAGGTTCATGAAGTTTTAGGATATAACCCCATTGTAAGTCAAGGAGCATCTGTATTCTTTTACTGTCTTAAATGGAATTTTTAGCTTATGTATTTATTTTGAAATGGGTTCTCATTGTGTCACCTAGGCTAGAGTGCAGTGGTGCCATCATGGCTCATTGCAGCCTCAATCTCTCAGGCTCCAGTGATCTTCCCATCTTAGCCTTCCGAGTAGCTGGGACCACATGCACATGCCACCACAACAGACTGAATTTTTAATTTTTTGTAGAGGTGAAGCCTTGTTACGTTGCAAAGGCTTGTCTCAAACTCCTGGGCTCAAGTGGTTCCTGCCTTCACCTCCAAAAGCATTGGGATGACAGGCATGAGCCACCATGCTCGGCTGTTTTTTAATTTTATTTTTGAATTGGTCATTGTAACCATATAGACAAACAATTGATTTTTTTCATATAGATCTCCTATCCCACAGTGCTGCTGGACTTCTTTATTCGTTCCAAGAAGGTTTTGTTTGTTTGTTTGTTTGTTTGTTTTCTTTGAGACGGAGCCTCCCTCTGTTGCCCAGGCTGGAGTGCAGTGGTGCCATCTTGGCTCACTGCAACTTCCGCCTCCTGGATTCAAGCGATTCTCCTGCCTCAGCCTCCTAAGTAGCTGAGACCACAGGCATGCACCACGATGTCTGGCTAATTTTTGTATTTTTACTTTATTTTATTTTGAGACAGAGTTTCACTCTTGTCCCCCAGGCTGGAGTGTAGTGGCGCAATCTCAGCTCACTGCAACCTCCGCCTCCTGGGTTCAAGTGATTCTCCTGCCTCAGCCTCCTGAGTAGCTGAGACTTCGGGTGTGCACCACCATGCCCAGCTAATTTTTGTATTTTTAGTAGAGACGGGGTTTCAGCATGTTGGCCAGGCTGGTCATGAGCTCCCAACCTCAGGTGATCCGCCACCTTGGTCTCCCAAAGTGCTGGGATTACAGACATGAGCCCCCACGCCCAGCCTAATTTTTGTATTTTTAATAGAGATGGGGTTTTCCTAGTTGGCCAGGCTGGTCTCGAACTCCTGACCTGAAGTGATTCACCTGCTTTGCCTCCCAAAGTGCTACGATTGTAGGCGTGAGCCACAGCACCCGGCGCTGAGAGGTTTTTTTTTAGTGGATTCCTTAGGACTTTCTGTACACAAGGTCATGTCATCTGCAAATAAAAATCATTTTACTTCTTCCTGTCTGGATACCTTTCATTTACTCTGGATAGATCCTCCAGTAAAATACTAAATAGAAGTGGCAAGAGTGGACACACTTGTCTTGTTCTGATCTTAGGGGAAAGCATCCAGTCTTTCACCAGTAAATGATGTTTGCTGAGTTTTTGGTAGATGCCCTTTATCAGATGAGGAAGTTCTATTCTTCTTAATATATTTATCCCCACTTACTCCAAGTCCACCTGACAAGTCTTGTACACCTAATAAATGGTCAATATAAACATGATACATAAAACTTTTATGATCATTTAAATCTCCCTAAAAATGAATATGAACAAATCTATCATGTAATGAATACTTTCTTCCATTTTCTTTTCTTACAAAAGCTCTCTTAAATTTGGTGTTTGTTTTATGCTAATTAATTAAATAATTTCTTGTGGTGGCATAACATACTGAATATACTTCCATCTTATTTGATGTTTCTGTCTCTCTGTTTTCTCTTAGTATAAGAAAATCCTTAAAATTAGATAATTTCTAAAGGAAAGGGGTCTATTTAGCTCACAATTCTGGAGGCTAACGGGGCCAAGACAGTTCATCTGCATCTGGTGGACTTCGGGTGCGGGCTCAGCTGTGTCATATCATGGCAGAGAAGCAGAAGGGGACGTGGGCATGTGTAAAGAGACCAAACAGTTGTAAGTGACAGACAGCCTCACTTTAAAATAACTCACTCTCAAGGGAACTGATTCAGTCCTGAGAGAGCGAGAATTCACTCCTGAGAAAGGCATTAATACCTCTTAACAACCTTATCATCTCCTAAAGACACCACCTTCCAACACCACCACATTGGAGACGAAGCCACAGCATGAGCTTTGGCGGGGACAAACCATATTCAAACCATAGCAATTACCTAATGGAAAAAATAGGCTTATTCCTTGAGATAAACTTATGAGGTGAACAAATTATTCCCACAGACTACTGGTTAGTTTTCCAGTAAACCAGTTGGGCGAAATATTTTGTGACAGGCCAGGCGTGGTGGCTCATGCCTGTAGTCCCAGCACTTTGGAAGGTGGAGGTGGGAGGACTGGGAGTTCAAAACCAGCCTAGGCAACATGGTGGGACACCATCTCTGCCAAAAAAAATTTTTTTTTTAATTAACCGGGTGTGATGGCACACACCTGTAGTTCAGTTATGTCTGAGGCTGAGGCAGGAGGATCCTTTGAGCCCAGATATTGAGTCTTCAGTGAGCTGTGATCATGCCACTGTGCTCCAGCCTGGGCGACAGAGTAAGACCTTGTCTCAAAAAAAACCTTTTTCATGTTGTTGGTAGTATCTTAAGTTAGCATTATCCTCCATGCTCTGAGAGCAGCGTGTTCTATAGACAGCTAACTACATCTGGCAGTTCTCGTATTGATCATGGTTGTCTGTCTTTCCCTCTGAGCACATTTGTCCTTGTTTCTTGGTAGACCCTCCTGATTTTTTCTGTTGATATCAGTGTTGCCACAGTGTATACAGATAAGGAAAAAATAAATTACGATAAAATTAGAGCCAGATGTAAAATGACCAATGTTTCAAATAAGTGAAGGAGGATGGAGTTGTTTGCTTCGTTCTCTCTTAAGGCTATATATATAGTAGCTATCTGGGGAAGGAATTTTGGAGGAATAACATGGAGTCCTCATGGGAATAAGGATATTACAAATGTAAATAGGTACCTAAGCATTCCTTGACCACGTGAGGTTGTCGAATATTTTAGGCACACTTTCTTTTGGAGTGCAATGGTACGATCTTGGCTCACTGCACCCTCCGCCTTCCAAGTTCAAGCCATTCTCCTGGCTCAGCCTCCAGACCAGCTGAGATTACAGACTTCTGCCACCATGCCAGGCTAAGTTTTGTATTTTTAGTAGACACGAGGTTTTACCATGTTGGCCAGGCTGGTCTCGAACTTCTGACCTCAAGTGATACACCTGCCTTGTCCTTCCAGCGTGCTGGGATTACAGGCAGGAACCACTGCTCCTGGCCCACACTTTCTTTATTACATTTTTATGTGTTTAAAGACTAATATTCCTCAATGCAATTCTACTTTATTTTTCAGATTTATACTATGGTGGGGAAGCTTTCTCTGTAGAGCAGCCACAGTCTTTTACTTGTCCCTATTGTGGAAAAATGGGCTGTACGGAGACATCTCTTCAAGAACATGTTACTTCTGAACATGCAGAAACATCAACAGAAGTGGTAAGTGAAGCAGCAGCCTTATGACTAAAATGATGTTGTAAAGTGCATTATTTCTAACATGAATAAAGCTAGGTCACTGTCATCTACTTCCTGCTCAGTGTAATGATACCATTTGCATAGTTATTAAAATCATCTTTTAACAGCAAATTTTATACATCATGGGAGGCTGCATTTTTGCATCTTACTGTTCACACTGGGTTTCTTAACCTGTAGCTAAAACCACAGCATGGAGTCTTGACCAAATTCAGGAGCCCTTTATTCAATGCATTGTGAAAGGTTAAAAGGACGGCAACCTGCAGTGCATCTCTTGTTACAGTATCCTTGCTCTCTGCTTAACTTTTCCTCTACAAGGAACTTCACAAGGAAATTTAAAAACCTTTGGTAGTATCATAATAATCCATTGTCACATCTCATTGTAGCATATCGCTGATCTTACCTGGTTTTCATCAGATCACATCTCTTGCCTCCTAGGTCAAGCTCTGGGGTCCCTAGAAGTTCTTCCTATCCTGATCTTTCCAGTGGCTAAAGGCCATGGACCCAGAATCATACACAAAGAAAGTCTTACCTTGAAAGCTTGTTGGCTTTTTTACTTGACATCTGAGTCAGCATGCATCCACCTTCAAGAAATGATAAAGTACACCTAAGAGTCTCTCTGCCACCTCTTTACCATTGATAATAATAGGTAAAGTGAAGGCTTTATATGGAACTATAGATACTGAATTGGGAGAATTTTGGCACAAGTAATTGCATATTGCATCAACTAATAAACCCCTAAATGTACTCAAAACAAATTAATTGAAACCCAGAGAAATAAAGTAGCATGCTCAAGGACATTCAGCTTAGTAAGGGGCAGGGGTAGGGGCAGGTGTTTGGACTCAGCTAGTGTCCCTCTGGGTTCCAGAGTCTCTACTTAACTCTGCTACAGCTATGCATATAATATAGGGTTACTTTTATTCCCACTGACACTGCTAGTTTGATGCTTGAAGTTGTTATAACATGTATCAAGCAGTAGGTAAATTTATTTTGTATAGACATCAAGCCAAATTTTACCGTCTTAACAGCTCAGAAATGCTCTGATCTTGCACCTAGGAGAGCCTCAGACTACTGTTGTCACATTTTATGACTATTCTTAGTTTGTTCTTTTTATTCTGTAAAGTGACTTTGCTTCCTTTTGGTACAGTCCCACATACCAGTATGAAGAATCCTGACTCAGTTGCATCTCCATGCTGGTTGTTGTGGAAAACTTGGAATCATTTTTCTTTGATTGAATTTCTGTTAAGTTTGGGTCCTTTACCTAAATACAATAAGATAAACATGGAGTTCTTATTGTAATTTAGGCATCCTTAAAATCATTATCAGACTGTGCACAGTGACTCATGCCTGTAATCCCAACACTGGGGAGGCTGAGGCGGGAGCATTGCTTGAGCCCAGAAGTTTGAGATTGGCCTGAGCAACAAAGTGGGGCCTTGTCTCCATAAAATTTAAAAATTAGCTGGACGTGGTGGCACATGCCTGTGGTCCCATCTACTTGGGAGGCTGAGGTGGGAGAATTGCTTGAGCTCAGGAGGTTGAGGCTGCAGTGAGCCATGACTGTGCCACTGCGTTGCACTGCAGCCTGGGTGACAGAACAAGACCCTGTCTCCAAAACAAAATTCTGTATTATTATATATAGTATATGTAATATATAAATAGCATAATATTATCATTAATAAATATATATAATGATATATAACAAGAAATAATATATATTATTATTATTATCAGCCAGTAGTCCCTAGTATAGTATTCTCATCTCCCCACAAGGCAAGACAACCCAATTTTCCATAACCTTGCCTCTGGTTGGTTTGCTCCCCAACCCCCACCCCCCGGAAAGTAAATACTCAAAATTGGTTGTTTACACTCTGGCATACCTGATACATAGTTTGAAAATTAAATACCCACCACCTGCAAATGGTTTCATGGTCTGTTTCTTGTGAGTTGTGTTTATGCCTTCATTAAGTTTCCAGGCTTTTGGTACATAGCCCAAGGCAGTTGTCACTCTATTTTCATATGGGCTTTTGTGGAATATTTTAAGGATTTATCTCTCCTCATTAGCCCTTAATCTTCGCATGAATGCTATGTCTACCTCTGTTTCCACCCATATGCCCAGACATTTCAAAGTGAAAAATGGCAGGCAGATAAGAATCTTTAATATAAAAGTACAAGATTCCTTCAGGTCATGTGGGTCAAGTCCTAGAGGCAGGGCTGGCATTCAGCAGGTGCAGTCAAGTGTAGTATGCTGACTAGTGTCCATTCTGAAGGATTGGTGCCTATGCCATACCAGTTGTTAAGTGTTTTGAATGCCTCTCTGTATATATGTGAAACATATTATCAACTCCAGTGTGCTACAGTTACATGTAATTGTCCAGGTGATAAGACTGTGTGTCCTCTCTCACCCCTCAATGTTTTGCATTTTTGAATTAGGGAATTCAAGAGTGATTTACATCATTTTGGTTTGGGGGATTATATCTACACAACAACTTGCTATATCTCCTTTTCTATTCCTCTTAACATG
>NW_012101596.1:39775-41366 GCF_000951045.1 Mandrillus leucophaeus
TATAAGCACTAAAGTATAACACGTGTCAACAGGTTTTGTGTGTTGGCTTTAAATTCAGATGACTCTTTTTGGGTCATTACTCTTCTGTGGAAAAAGCGTTTTAAACCCCATTCTCCCCATTGCGTTGCAGGTGATCAGAAAATCCCTTGGCATAATAAGCCTGGGTGTTTCTGTGGCTGAGTTCTAAGAGCCGCTCAAAAGCAGAGACATGAACTGTACCCCAGTTTGAAGAAATAATGAAAAATATACACCGATTTTTAAAAAAAATGTTTTGGTAGAGACTGCGTCTCACTGGGTGGCCCAGGCTGGTCTCAAACTCTTGTCTGCAAGTGATCCCCCTGCCTCATTCTCCCAAAGTGTTAGGGTTACAAGTATAAGCCACTGTGCCCTGCCCCAATTTTGGCCCCAGTGTTTAAAAAGAGATGAAATTGATATGAACTTTTAATATTGGCAGGAACTATGCTCATTTCTTGATAATGTTTTAACCTAAAGTGTTAAGTTAGTTTTGATTTGGTACTCAGTAAATGCTTAATGGATTAGTCCATGGTAAGAAAATTATACAATATAACAGTCAGAACTTTCACTTTATCAGTTTACCTGGATTTCATAGCATAGATCCTTGAACTAGAAATAGGAAGGTGGTTATAAAGAATAGTTTTTAAAGCTGTGCATAGTACCCAGAGAGAGAATGCTGTCTGACAGAGAGAGGCGAGAGGAAATCCAAACTTGCTTTAGAATGGTTGATAACTGTATGGGGAAGAATGTGTGGAACTGTTGTTTAAAAAAAAAGTCACGCATGCTGACTTCAGGTGCTTTCACAGAGGAAAAGTTCTGTGCATTCAGCAATGACTCGGTGTTTATATGTGGAGTAATGACTTCAGAAGGTATGTTTTAAAGACATTGGCAGCTGTGCTATATAATGTGCCCTAACTGGTTGCTGGCTGGCAGTCATGCCCTGGAACCACGTGGAAAAATGGAGACTCTGTATGTTCTTGGAATGGGACCTTATCTCAATTGGTAAAGGCTTCCAAAGGGGCTACAGATAAAAAGCAAGATTGATGGTGACCCTCAGTGGCATGGTGAAGGAGAAGAGGAAACTCAAGCAATAGCAGAGACGACACTGAGAATGGCAAAGACATTTGTGAATCCAAATTCTTTTGTTATGTTAGGTAACAATAACATTTGGTGCTTTCGCATAACAGAGTAAATACAGTTTTTGAATATCATTGTATATTTAAACTGTGTTTGCCAAACTTACGTAGTTTGTTAATAATCAACCAGGACCTTTGTCAAAATAGATTGTTAAATCCCTCTCTTTCCAGGACTAGGAAACTGTATTTTTAACAATTGCTCCAGATGATTTATATTCTTTTTTATTTTATTTTATTTTATTTTATTTTTGAGACGGAGTCTCGCTGTCACCCAGGCTGGAATCCAGTGGCTCCATCTTGACTCAATGCAACCTCCACCTCCCTGGTTCAAACAATTCCCCTGCCTCAGCCTCCTGAGTAGCTAGGATTACAGGCGCACGCCACCATGCCCAGCTAATTTTTTGTATTTTTATTAGAGACGGGGTTTCACCATGTTGGCC
>NW_012101596.1:41416-42065 GCF_000951045.1 Mandrillus leucophaeus
TTAGGGAATTCAAGAGTGATTTACATCATTTTGGTTTGGGGGATTATATCTACACAACAACTTGCTATATCTCCTTTTCTATTCCTCTTAACATGCTCCTTTTTGAACGCTCTGTTTGCTGTCTTGCTCTGCCCCACGTTACCTGCATGTGTCCTCTAGACCAGGGTTCCCCAACCCCTGGGCCACAGACGGGACCAGACTAGTACCCGTCTATGACCTGTTTGGAACCGAGCCACAGAGCAGAACGTGAGCAGTGGGCCAGCGGGCATTACCGCCTGAACTCCACTTCCTGTCAGATCAGCTACATTGTTAGATTCTCACAGGAGCACAAGCCCTTTTGTGAACTGCTTTCTGATTTCTTGGGAATTATTTTTCAGTATAGCTAAATTATATTAATACTATTTCAAGTTTTGTGAATTCCCAAGATGTCGTCATACACATAAATTTTTGCACAAGAACCATGTTTAAATGTAAAACATAATTGCTTTTTAGGACTTCCTAAATTACATGTAGATGCTGCTCTTTAGAAGCCAGTGACAAATCTAACTTCAGCGTTATGGGAGAATGGAATTGAGAGGGAAAATAATTTAATATGAAGTAATTCACAATTGTAAGTTAATTTCACTTATAATTGAACACTTATTAACTG
>NW_012101596.1:48125-57503 GCF_000951045.1 Mandrillus leucophaeus
TGCAACCTCCACCTCCTGGGTTCAAGTGATTCTCCTGCCTCAGCCTCCTGAGTAGCTGGGATTACAGGCATGTGCCACCACGCCCAGCTCATTTTTGTATTTTTTAGTAGAGATGGAGTTTCACCATGTTGGTCAGGCTGGTCTTGAACTCCTGACCTCGTAATCCATCCGCCTGAGCCTCCCAAAGTGCTGGGATTACAAGCATGAGCCACTACGCCTTGCCTAGCCTCTTGATTTTCTATGCTAGCTGTCAACCTGGGTGATCCTCCCGCCATAGTAATTTCTTATTCTCAGTAATTCTTTATCCCTAGACGTTATGGAAGTTTGGTTGGTTGATTGGTTGGTTTTATATTATTTCTCTATGAATGAAGCAGTTCTGAATACCTTTATCCTGCCATCTTAACATAGTTACTCCAGTGAAATAAAAAAGATTTTGAGTATAGAGCCAAAGTCAATATACAATAAGGAAGGATCTTGTCTTTATTTTATATCCTCCTCTCAAAGGTACTTTTCTACTTGTTAACTTATCTATCTTATTAGGACATTCTTAGTACATTTGGTATCTCTGCTTCCCATTCTGTTTTCCTTCTAGGAATTTATATCCTTGTGGAGACTTTTCTCATCTACCAACATTTTTATGTCCCCTCAAGTACTGAAGCCTCTGCAGCAATCTCTGGATAGCTCAAGTTGTTTATAGATTTTACCCGAAGGCCAATATAAAGGAAGGTATCTTAGAAGAAAGATGCCTTTTCCTTTTGGTGGTTATTTTCTCTTTAAATAAAAATCTTATACAGCCTTATAATATTGTAATAAGACTATAACCCAGCACTTGTTAACTTTTTCAAAATGATGAGTCTCTAAGGTACCTTGTTTTATTTTTAAATAACTGGAAGATTTTTTCTGTTTCTCCATACATTGCTGGTCTTTTTTTTTTTTTTTTTAAAGCAAATCTGTCTGGAGTTTAAAACCAAAGACAAATCATACTGCGCTGCATCTCTCAAAGAGTTTACAGTTTAGCTAGGTAAGACCGGAAGCACATGAAAAGTAAAATAGGTATATTAGACATAACCAGGTAATGTCAGAGTACAGGAATGGTACAGATAGCAGAAGTTAAATTCCTAGTAAAGAGAGAGTGGATAATCTGTAAACTTGTGACACATACAGCTACTTTACTGACAGAGGAAAGCATCTGACCACCTTCCTTGGCATCTTTTAAGAAAGGCATAGACAGGTCTATCTACTTCTTTTTCTCATTTGCCTCATCACATTCCATTGTGACCTCGCTAGTTCTTTTGCACACTGTCATGTTTAAATGTTATTTCTCATGAACATATTTAGGTTTTCCTGAGGATATTTCTCAGAGTCCTGAGTCACATAATCAGGACAGCTGATTAGGCATAAGAGAGACTGATACCAAATCAGAGTTGAACTCTCAGGGGACTTCTGCTGTCTAGTTGTTAGATGATGGAAAGTTATGTTTGTTTGGGCTCCAGGAATCAGAGCAGTTTGTTTTCCCTCCATACCCCAGGACTGTCCTTCCAAGTCTCACTTTTCCCATCTCCCCTCATCTCTAGCACTACCACCTACTCCCACTGTGCTGTCAGCAGATAATAAGGCTGACCAATTGCCTAGATTTTGCCTAGGTGAAAGAATTTTGGCTCAGGTACTAGCAAGGTGAATCACATATCCTGTCTTTAACCTTCTTATTTATTTATAAAGACATAAGTCTACCACTTGAACTGTGCACTTCCTGGGGCTCCCTTTGGTCATGCCCCTTGTTTCAGACCTTTCTTCCTGGCCCTGTTCTTTAAGATTGAAATTGTTCATACTTCAAGGCTTGGCTACCATTGTTAGAACATTATCTGCCCATTTGAATTTCGGAAGAGTAAGGGCCTTTCCTCTTTAAAAAGTTCCTCATTCTTTCTATCCTTCCCCTCTCCTTCCCTGTTTCACCAATTCTGTTAACTATAGACACCGCCTTCCCAACCTGTCACCCACTCCCCAAACCGTGACTGTGTACACATCATTTTATTCCTACTTTCTCCTGTCTCTTGCCAAAAGGCCCATGGAAAGTTGAGCTTCTACTCCTTGAGCCTGCCCTGGTTACAAGCTTATGGCCTACCACCCATTTCTTTGGGAAATAAGGTTAAAAAATGGACTTCCATACAATATGCCCCTTGGAAGTCACATTCATAAATTTATAGACCACATTTGCATATTATCAGTAATCATAATCTGTCTTACATTCAACATATCTGTTGAATGTTTGCACAGTTGCATTTAATCAGACCTCTGCTGTCTTATTTGGGAATTGTCTCTCAAGTATAGCTTACTTTGGAGAAGTGTGCCATAGGCTTGTATCTGTCTTTACCATTCGAGACTGGACTTAAACATAAATGTGCACTGAATAGCATATTTTTAAAGTTTCTTTCATGGAAACTATTTTGCTAGGCCATACTAATGAATCAGGCAGGCTGTTCGAAGGCCCTGCCAGAGATCAAGTTTGGTGTGTCTGAAACTGTTGTGTTTGACCCTGAGGGACCTTGTGTGAACAGTTCTTGCTTAGGCTTCTACTGGTTTTCAGGATCTGCTGAGTTTTTTATTGGTTAAAACTTGATAATAGTGAAACAACAGAATACTCGTCCGGAAAGATGTCTTCTTGACATTCATTTATTAAGCTGCTTTCTTTACTTCCATTGCAGATTTGTCCAATATGTGCAGCGTTACCTGGAGGCGATCCTAATCATGTCACGGATGACTTTGCAGCTCATCTTACACTTGAACACAGAGCCCCTAGAGATTGAATATCCTTTTAAGAGATGACAAGGAAAAGAGTTGTTTGTAATGTTTGTCATTTTGATTTTTTGTTTTGGAGACAGGATCTCTCTGTGTCGACCTGGCTGGTCTCAAACTCCTGAGCTCAAGTGATCGTCCTGCTTCAGCCTCTTGAGTAGCTGGGACTATAGGCACACAAGTGCCACTGCATCAAGCTTGTCATTTTGATAATTTTTAAGGATAATATCCCCCAAAAGAGGAAAAGTAATCTCCAAATTATTTTTACTTATTTGAACTTTTCCTAAAAGTGACTCAGTGTTGAGATGCAATTGATTTCTCTTTTTATATACTATCACTGTTGCATGCACCATTTTCACTAAGTGAAAGTTGACTTGTCCTTCATCTTCAGTTCACTATAATTAGATTTTTTTTAAGGCAGTTTGACCAGATTATGTCTTCCAGGATGGCATTTTCATACAAAAGCGGAAAATGTTAATCCAAATTAAAATTAAATTAGTTAAATATGAAGAGGCATTATTTGCTTTCCCTCTCTGTTGCTCTGCTGCCTTACCCTGTTGTGGGTGTGGTGTGGTGAGATGGTGGGGGCAGGTGTGCATCTTAGTGTTCCTTTACTTTTTGGGGTCTCCTTCTCCAAAGAGAGCCATTTCCTGCCCAGTTCCTGAGTAGGATAGTGTAAGGTCAGCTCTAGCTTTACACTTCCTTTTCTGCTTTTCGTTTTCTTTTTTTTTTTTTTTTTTTTTGAGTCTGAGTCTCACTCTGTCGGCCAGGCTGGAGTGCAATGGCACGATCTTCAGCTCATTGCAACCTCCACCTCCTGGGTTCAAGCAATTCTCCTGCCTCGGCCTCCCAAGTAGCTGAGATTACAGGTGCCCGCCACCATGCCCAGCTAATTTTTGTATTTTTAGTAGAGATGGGGTTTCACCATATTGGCCAGGCCGGTCTCTTGGCCAATCTGGTCTCGAACTCCTGACCGCCCGCTTTGGCTTCCCAAAGTTCTGGGATTACAGGCATGAGCCACTGCGCCTGGCCAGTTTTTGTATTTTTTTTTAGTAGAGATGGGGTTTCACCATATTGGCCAGGCCGGTCTTGAACTCCTGACCTCAGTGATCCGCCCGCCTCGGCCTCCCAGAGTGTTGGGATTATAGGTGTGAGCCGCCACGCCCAGCCTCCTGATTTTATTTCTTCATTTCCTTCCTTATCTCTCAACAGTTGCTGGCAGTGTTCCCTGAGATTACTGGCCTACCAGAGCGATTAATTTTGTGGTCTTTGCTTCTGGTTTCAGGTTATGAATTGTTCATCTAAAACTATCACCAGCTGGGTATAGTGCCTCATGCCTATACTCCTAGCACTTTGAAAGGCCAAGGTGGGAGGATCACTTGAGCCTAGAAGTTCGAAACCAGCCTGGACAACATAGGAAGACCCCGCCTCTACCAAAATAATGAGCTGGCCATGGTGGCACACACCTGTGGTCCCAGCTACTCAAGAGGCTGAAGCAGAAGGATGTCTTGAGCCCATGATCTCAAGGCTGCCGTAAGCTATGGTTGTACCACTGCACTTCAGCCTGGCAACAAAGTGAGACCCTGTCTCAAAATACATATATATATATAAAATCATAATATATAAATTATCAAATATATAAACATGATCGTATCACTTTCTCTAAAACCCAAACCATCCTCATTAATATTGATGGAACAATGCATGTACGGTGACACCTGAAGGCCTCCTGGAGCTACCCATCTGGTCCTTAAATAACTCCAGAACCATCAGCTGAAAAACTGAGAAGCCAGCAAAAAAATGAATCTGCATGATAAAGCTGGTCTGTTTGGTGCTTTAAAGGAAAAATCTCTTCTACATGATCTGGCCTCCCCCACCTCTCATTTGCCTTTGTGGAAACGTAGGATTGTCTTCATGAGTTTTGACAGCTATTTGCGACTCAGGAGCTTTTTCAGTTGGACTCCAACTCAGCTATGTAAGATGGTTGAGGCTGCTGGGAATTTGACTTCGTGATAAATGTCATGTTAATCTGTCTGTGTGTCTTAGACAAGAAATGCAAATCTGTTTTCTGCTTAGCAGCAGCATTGGAAAGAAGCTTGAAAACAGATTAAAACTAATAATCCAAAAGGAATCTTTGATCTGCTGAATATAAATTCAATATTGTTCCTTTTTCATTATAGGTGGTATCTGAGATTTCATGAGCTATATAGAGAAGCTTTCTTACCTCACACAGCCAATACACACACACATACTCACATGTTGCCTTATATTTGAGTGTTTTTTTTTTAGGGTTAATAGCCCTCCGTCATAGATAGAGTTGGGACATTTGCACTTTAAGTTAAACGTGCTGTTTTTAAATGCTTACAATTCAGGAAGTCTTTATATCTGTCTAGCAAGGGCTCAAGTGATTTTTTTTTCTTTCTGTGAAATATTTTCATTTTTTTCTTAACTTTTGGGTTATGATGAATCGAGTGGTGTTCGACATGTACGTAGAATGTTTCACCCTGGCCGGGGATTAGGAGGTCCTCGTGCTCGTAGATCAAACATGCATTTTACTAGCAGTTCTACTGGTGGACTTTCTTCTTCTCAGAGTTCATATTCTCCAAGCAATAGGGAAGCCATGGATCCTATAGCTGGTAAGTTAGTTTCACATTAATAAGGGAAATGGCAGGGGAAGGAGGAGCTCCTTTTAAAACTTTTTGTGATGCCAGTTGCGGTGGCTTACTCTGGGAGGCTGGAGCGGGTGGATCACTTGAGGCCAGGAATTCAAGACCAACCTGGCCAACATGGCGAAACTCCATCTCTACTAAAAATACAAAAATCAGCCAGATGTGGTGGTGGGTGCCTGTAATCGCAGCTACTCAGGAGGCTGAGGCATGAGAATCACTCAAGCCTGGGAGGTGGAGGTTCCAGGGAGCCGAGCTCACACCACTGCACTCCAGCCTAGGTGATGGAGTGAGACCCTGTCTCAAAAAACAAAACAAAACAAAACAAAACAAAATTTGTGAGATTTGTGTTCTTAGCCTCACCTCTCTGATCATAAGCCATGTTCCTTCACAAAATTGCCAAATACTTTAAAAGTGTAAAATGTGTTCAAAGCAGATACTTAACATAAAGTAATTCATACTCTTCTGGCATCGCTTAAGTCTAGTAGTCCCCCCTCATATGTGGTTTTGCTTTCCCGGGTTTCAGTTACCCACAACCAACTACAGTCGAAAAATAGGTGAGCACAGGACAGTAAGATACTTTGAGAGGGAGAGAGACCACATCACATAACTTTCATGGTCTATTTTTAGATTTACTCTATTTTGTTGTGAATCTCATACTGTGCCTAATTTATAAATTAAACTTTAGCACAACAGGTAAGTATATATAGGAAAAAACATAGAGGGTTCTGTGTTATCCAGATGCCCATTTCAGCCATTCACTGGGGGTCTTGGAACATGTCTCCTGCGGGTAAAGGGAGTGGGAGACTCCTGTTCTTAGAGACATAAGATGATAAAAAATGGTTTTATGTTGTATTTGTGGCCTCTATTGAAGCCCAAGGAAATCATAAAAGATTTCAGTTTGAATACCTCCAAAATTTCATGGTTAAACCTCCATAAGTACACATAACAAATGTCCAAAGCACATTTGAAATTAAGATTTTATAAGGTATAGCTAACATTTTTAAGAACATGTTATGTGTAAAATTCTATCACAGATTTATGCCTATCTCAGGTGTTGTGCAGGGCGCCTCATGGCTTCCAGGTACACATTCCACCACATGGACGCATTTCAGAACTGTTATCTATAGCTAATTGACAAGACTAAAAAATTAAGCTCTTCTCATGGAAGAAAGGAAAGTAAGACTTAATGTCCTGATCCTGATTTGAGAACTATATTGTTGTAGAACGTGCTGAAAGGTACATGTTTAATAGCTTGGGGAAAATCTTAAAACAAAAACAAAAACAAAAAAACATAGTTTTTGAACCTGGCCATGTCACTGGGTCTAGTACATGACAAACCTGGGAAGTTGGTAGCAGAACACAGGGTCAGAATAAAATATAAGAAATCACTGTAGCCTGACAATCTGCAAGACACACCAAGCAGACAAGTGGGAAGACTGTGGGACGTGTGCACACATTTAAAGCAACAATTCTGAGATGTGTCCATGTGGTGAAGTGTGCACCTACCTGGAAGCCATGAGGTGCCCTGCAGAACACCTGAAACACTGGTAAGTGTAAATCTGTAACAGAAACTGAGAACATCAGAGCTAAATGACAACTTAGGAACACAAAGGAGGAGACAGCAGACACTGGGGAAGGGTGGGAAGAGAGAGAGAGGAGCAGAAAGATAACTGTTAGGTACTGGACTTCATTGGGTACTGCGTGATGTAATAATATGTACGACAAACCCCCGTGATGTGTTTAACTGTGTAACAGACCTTCACATGTACCCCCAAATCTAAAATAAAAATTTAAAAAAGAAAAAAACCCTAAGAATAATTTGACACCTATCATGTTATTAAAAAGTTAGATATACCATATAAAATTTTAATTCCAAATGTGCTTTGAACATTTGGGTGTGCAACAACAAAAACAAGCCTAACAAACTGAGTTTGGGGGATTCAAAAAATATTTCTTCATCCAAAGGGAATATATACCTGCTATTTTGGTGGCAGACACTAAAAATTAAAGTAGTTTCCGGGAGCAAAATTCAAATTTGAGAAATTTTCATTTGTTTTTTTTCTGTCAGTGAAAATTAGTTTATTTTAGTGATAGACAGTATATTCCATGAAAGAGTGGTGTAAGAGTGCTATCAAAAGCCTGGGATAAAGCAACAGTGAAGAAGAAAACAGAAACTGTTAATGAGTTTTAATGATAAAGAGTTTTTGCTGGCTTAAGAGTGTCTGCAAGGCCATCATCGGTTCCCTATAAGCGAGGTAGACCCTCCACTTGGAAGAAGGCATTTCACTGCACCTTACGTAGATGAGGGTGCAGGGACAAAGGTCTACACCTCTCTTAATGAGTACAGCCTTATGGACACAAGACAGTCTGGATCATAACAGGCCACTAAGTACGCTGTACGGTCAGATGCAACAGGTTCTCAGGAGCCAGTCAGCCTTGCTGAGCACTGCTAGTGGTACCTACTGCAGTGGTACTCTGAAACAGCAGTACCAGAAGGTACTAGAGGAAGAAGGCAGAGGCGAGTGTTCAAGGCCCACTATCAGAAATGATCCAGGCCTCTTGGACTAAATCCTAATAATTCATTCAGTCATTCAGTAAATGTTTGAATTCCTGCTATATCAGGCCCTGTTCTGAGAGCTGGGAATATAGTCAACAGTAGACCTCATCCCTGCTTCCATGAAACACATATTGAGAAAGCTTATATTACAATTGGGCCCGCAGATAAACCACTTCATTAAATACTAAGAGAAAGCTTAACTAAATTAGTCTATTATGCAGATAATTTTAAAGACAATTTAAGTTTTACTGAAAGCAAACATAGTTGGGTCTGGGTCGATATTCGTATGCATTTGCATTCTCTGTACACAGTAACTCCTGCCTCCAGGAGGCATTCTAGAAGGTATTCAGCTCTTCACTGAAACTCTATGCTGCTGTGGTTACCTACCTGTTCCCAGTGCTTTCGATGTTGTTCCAGTAAAAGAGTGATCTGTAGCGTTTTGTTTTCCTCAGTATTAAGCAGACATTAATCGTCTTCATTTCCACTGGCAGAGCTTTTATCTCAGTTATCAGGAGTGACACGTTCTGCAGGAGGACAGCTTAATTCCTCTGGCCCTTCCGCTTCTCAGTTACAACAACTGCAGATGCAGCTGCAGCTAGAACAGCGGCACGCCCAGGCCACACGGCAGCAACTGGAGACCGCACACAATGCAACCCGGCGTACTAACACAAGCAGTGTCACCACTGCAATCACACAATCCACAGCAACAACCAACATAACTAATACAGAAAGCAGTCAGCAGACTCTCCAGAATTCCCAGTTTCTTTTAACAAGGTAGCTCATTTGTTAATAGAATTTTGTTTGGGAAGTAGTATTTTATTGCCACTACAATCTGGAATTATCTTTTCTCTTTTGTGCATATATATTTCTTTAAAATTCTGTGTTTGATTAAAACTCACAAATCTCTGATTAAAACTGCATATTCAGTATTTCCCCAAGAATGTGAAACATAGTAATTCTTTTAAATAAATTAAGAATACTGGGCCAGACCCAGTGGCTCACACCTCTAATCCCAGCACTTTGGGAGGCCAAGGCAAGCATATTGCCTCTGGAGTTCCAAACCACCCTGGGCAACATGGTGAAATCTTCTCGCTACAAAAATTAGCCAGGTGTGATGGTGCGCACCTGTGGTCCCTGCTACTTAGGAGGCTGAGGCGGGAGGATTGTTTGAGCCCTGCAGGCAGAGGTTGCAGTAGCCAAGATTATGCCATTCATTCCAGCCTGGGTGACAGAGTGAGACCCTGTCTCTAAAATAAAATAACTGGTCTTCTTGTTCTCAAGGTATATATCATCATATAATATGAATTGTTTTGCCATAGTACCCATAAAACATTAAACACTATATCATTATATATATAT
>NW_012101596.1:58508-58763 GCF_000951045.1 Mandrillus leucophaeus
CATGATTACCCGTGCCACTTGGGAAATTCCCTCAAAAAAAAAAAAAAAAAAAAAAAGAAAAGAAAGGCCCAATTAATGGTATTCATTATTATTTGTTATGAAACCAAGAAAAAACATGTAAATGAGTAATTTACCTTTGAATTACCTCTGCTAGGTCAGTAACTGTGCCTGGTTATTAGCAGATAATGCTGCTTTAATGTAAGAGAACCACAGGGCCACAGATGGAGCTACCTGCTGCCATGTAGCCTTACCTAT